>NC_047107.1:26475902-26560465 GCF_902500255.1 Thalassophryne amazonica
GAAAAAAATAAAAAGGACCGTTGCTTTATTGACAGACCTCGTATATACATACATACATATATACATATATACATACATACATATATACATACATACATACATACATATATATACATACATACATACATACATATATATACACATATACATACATATATATACACATATACATACATATATACATACACATATACATATATACATACATACATATACATATATACATACATACATATACATATATACATACATACATATACATATATACATACATACATATATACATACATACATATATACATACATATATATATACATACACATACATATATACACACACACACTGTAGGTACATTTCAACTGTGAGAGACAAAATCTAAAAAAGAAAAAAAAAAATCAGAAAAATACATTGTATTAAACTTAAATAATTAATTTGAATTTTATTGCATGAAATAAGTATTTGATACAACAGAAAAACAGTGTTTAATATTTTGTACAGAAACCTTTCTTTGCAATTACAGAGGTCAGGCGTTTCCTGTAGTTCCTGACCAAGTTTGTAAACACTTCAGCAGGGATTTTGGTCCACACCTCCACACAGATCTTCTCCAGATCTTTCGGGTTTCAAGTTTCAGCTCCCTCCAAAGATTTTCTATTGAGCTCAGGTCTAGGGAGTGGATCGGCCACTCCAGGACCTTGAAATGTTTCTTACGGAGCCACTCCTCGGTTGCACTGGCTGTGTGTTTCGGATCATCGTCATGCTGGAAGACCCAGCCACAACCCATCTTCAAAGGAAGGCGGTTGTTTCCCAAAATCTCACAATACATGACCTCATCCATCCTCCCTTCAATACAGTGCAGTCCTCCTGTCCCTTTTGCAGAAAAGCACCACCAAAAAATTATGTTTCCACCCACATGCTTCATGGTTGGGACAGTGTTCTTGGGGTTGTTCTTATCCTCCAAACACGGTGAGTGGAGGTGATACCAAAAAGCTCTATTTTGGTCTCATCTGACCACATGACCTTCTCCCATGCATCCTCTGGATGTGTTGTTGAGTGTTGAGTGCCCTGCAAGATTTTAAACCATGACGGCATAGTGTGTTACTAATGGAGTCTTTGCGACTGTGGTCCAGCTCTCTTCAGGTCATTGACCAGGTCCTCCTGTGTAGTTCTGAGCTTTCTGAAAATCATGCTCACACCAAGAGGAGAGATCCTGCATGGAGACCCAGACTGAGGAAGATTGACAGTCATCTTGTGTTTCTTTCATTTTTTTTTAATAATTATACCAACAGTTGTTGTCTTCTCACCAAGCTGCTTGCCTGTTGTCCTGTAGCCCATCCCGGCCTTCTGCAGGTCTACAATTTTGTCCCTGCTGTCCTGAGACAGCTCTTTGGTCTTGGTCGTGGTGGATAGGCTGGAGTGTGACTGATTGAGTGTGTGGACAGGTGTATTTTATACATGTAACGAGTTCAAACAGGTGCAAATAATACAGGTAAAGAATGCAGAATAAGAGGGCTTCTTAAACAAAAACTAAGCTTCAGGAGCAAACCTTGAGGAAAAATCTAGAACTGGAGTCTCATAGGCAGTTTGTGGTTGTATGCAATCACGGTCTGGCAACTCCTGCAACGAACCTGGTCTCAAACTGTATCAGCCTTGCCGCGCGGTTGGATCAATCAGTGTCGTGGACGGGGGGGCATGCCATTTTGGCAACAGCTGGTCCTCCACACTACCCTGCCCTGCCTTGCGCACTGGAGAGGACACTCTACAAACTCTTAGGGCACAGTACCCATGGTCAACAAATGACCGAAGGAGGCCAAATAATTGTTGTTAGTATGGCCAAAGCAGTTGGTCACCCCTATGAGTCTGGTGTGCTTGAGGTTTTTTTCACCAAAAAACACCTGAGAGAGTTTTTCCTTACCACTGTTGCTTACAGTATGTGCTTGCTCAGGGGGGTTGGTAAGATAAGCCCTCACCCTTGTGAAGCACCTGATATGAATGAAATGAATTGAGTGTCTGCAAACATTCTTCCCACATTCAGTGTTATTTTGGGTCCTTTGGAAAGTTATCAATGTTAACAATCTACCTGCTGTCTCTCTCATTTAAGCACATAGCCATGATGCATAATTCCACGCTGACGGACACCATTTGTTCTCAGGTTCATACCCCATGTCTTTGCTCTCAAGCAGGAAGCTAATTTAACACTGTGTGGTATGTTTCTGCTGTGACATCTGCCTCCTTCCTCTCTCATAAGCACTGTAGGTAGAATTTCATGAGGGAAAATTTAAATTTCATAAAACTGCCAAATCATCCATTTATTTGGGGAGGTGATGGCCTAGTGGTTAAGCAGTGGGCTTCAGACCAGAGGATCCTATGTTCAAAACCCCCATTTGCCCAGAAACTCACTAAGGGAACTTGGGCAAGGTTGGTCCCCAAATCCCCAAGTTGCTCCTGGTGATGTGAGCGCCTTGCATAGCAGCAACCTGACATTGGTGTGTGAGTGTGAATGGGTGAATGTGAGGCATTAATGCAAAGCACTTTAAGCTCCTGATATAGATGGAAAAGCACTATATAAATGTAGTTGATTTATAATGTGTTTAGTGCGTTATTTGGAAATTAGTCCATTATCTACAATTTTGTTATGCAAAGCATCAAAAGTCACGACAGCTGCACTTTAAGGACTAAGATAAAATTTCCGGTGAGGGTGTCATTTTCTGGTCTAAAGAAGTAGGTCACTTACGATGAATGGAGACGATCTGTCCATGTTGATGACAGTGCGATTAATCCGCCGGAGAAGCCTTTCCATTAACAGCTGAACGTGCCCCCTGGTGGGACCCTGCATAAATTAAAACAGCCTCAGGCAACAATCAGCTGAGAGTCAGTCGTGCAAGCAAAGTGCACGGAATGTTGGACATGTGTGACTGACTGTGTGAATGTCGGCTTCTCACCACGTCATTGCGGTCGAGTTTGTCTAAAACAGTGCTGAGCAGCTGGACACAGGCCTCGTAGTCAGGTCGGCATGAGTAGTCATCCAGCTGCCCACTCAGCTGGTCAGTGACAAGAGGCAAAAGCACATCTCGACAATCTATAGCAACCGAGAAAAACAATGTAGACAGACATCGCATTACTCATCAATGTCGTCATGTGTCTGAATTTGGACGAGTCCTACCTGGTTGCCTGAAAAGGTCACTCTCCACAATTTTACACATGCAGCCCAGCTTCTGTCGCACAAACTGAGAATCAGGAATGCTCTCAATGAACTTGGCTAAAAGAACACTGGAAGAGAAAGAAAAGATCCCAGGAGAAGCTCTGATTATTTTAAATGCTGTTCACATTTTAGAGCCAGTAGTTATAGTCAAGACTGACTAATGAGCAGCGTGCACGACAGGTGGATTTTACAGCAGCAAGAATGGAGAGCGATGCCTCCTTTACTGACAAGCAAATATGATAATTTGCACTGAGGCAGGCAATTACCATTTCCTGCTGTGCAAATCCTTGGGAGAATTACCTGAGCTCCACGGGATCAAAGACACTCTGGATGTCGTTAGTGATGCTGGGGAGGTATTTCAGTATTCCCCCCTGAAGAAAAGAAAAACAAAGCAAAGAATCAGGGCTCATCTGACTGAGGGCATGAGGATTTTCGTTCAGCACGTTCTGTGGATTTAAAAAATGCATATATTTACAAATTGACTGAACTGACATGTTTGCTCTAACCTTGCTCAGACTGCCAGCGGGGTTGCAATACTTAACTGCAGTTCAAGACCAACAGCTTGGTCACATCATTACAACATGCCTTGACAATCATTTGACTGTGATTTGCATGACAACATTTACAAAATCCAAAACTGAAAATTATGACAAGATATTTATATAGTCTGACCAGCTGCATTTATTTTCTTTATGGATCACTCATTCACACTCATTCCTACCCCTGTGAAGTATTTACATATCTTCACCAGTAATGAATGATTTCACCTTCGCCTGTTGTTCTGCTTGCTTCTAAGCTCCAGCAAATGACACAACCCATGTACCAACCAATGACACCCAGCCGGATATCTGGAGAAGAAATTCTTAAAAATGCTTTTTGAATAGTACAAAGTCTACATTTATGCACAGTGGTAACGCTGCCTTTGATATTTGCTACTGCTTTCATCCTTTCATTGGACACTGAAATCAGTGGTGAAAACTCACTTCTCGTCTTTGGATTTTAAACAAAACTCAGTTTGAGATTTATTTGTTTTATTGCCTTTCTAACTTTTTATGTTCATAATCCTTTGTATGGCTGTTTTCTCTTACTTGCTGGTTATTTTTAGAAATTTAAGTTTTACTAGCGTGTTGCCCGTGGGGATCCACGGGCTCTAGATTGGGTAGTGATTATAAAATAGGTGGCTGACATTTTTTAAGGGTGGTAATAAATTTAGGAAAGCTTGTATAACCATAGCTGTGAAAACTCCGCAGATCCGAGGACTTCCGCGGATTTCATCATGGGGTGGGGGGGGTGTTGTTAGTGTTATACTGTAATTGTGATCATCACTGAGTTTTTAAAATGCCTATCGCAAAGTGTTTCCCTTTTTTTTTTTTTACGACGTGCGTGTTTTATAAGTCCGCGGACACTGATCTGTGTGTTACAGATACAAATCTGTGTCCTCGGAGCCGCGGAACTTCATGGAGGAAAAATGCCACTCAAAGCGTAGCTGTTACGACAGTTTTCCTAAAGCGGGACTGGTTGAATGCTGCGGTGACACTGTGTGACTCCTGCAAGACCCTGAAGCAAAATGTAGCATGTGGACATCACAAACTTTTAGAGCTCTCAAGTTTTTAAAAGAAGAATTTTGCAACTTGTCTGTGTCACGGAGCAAAATCAGACAGAGCGAAGATGGCGAGAAAGACCATTTGATAAGGACAAGAATCTGTGGAATTGTTGCTGGCTTCATAAACACACCTGAAAGGTAAACGGGAAAAGCGAACTGTGCCATCAAGAAACACGGTAAGAATTTTTCTCTCCCTGGAAAATAAAAACTGTACTGTTCAAACAGGATTTTACACAAGATTATGTCACTTTTTTATTATTAATCTAGATTTTCTTTTATTGGAAAAAAGACACTGTGGCTTTGAATGGATTTACAGAAATTTACACAAAGATATAAATGAGTTTTTATTAATGTAGACTTTTTTCATGGGAAAAAAGACACTGTAGAGTTACAGGAATTTACACAACAATATGTGACATTTTTACAATAAAACATGTTATTGATATTTTACCCTGATTTTCAAAATATTCTACAAGCTTTAGCTGTGGTTTTTGAAATACTTTAAGTCTTTTCAGTCTTCATGAATTTCATGTAGTTTAATTGTTCTGAGTTAATGCATAATTTGGTTTACAATTAAAAGGAAAATCATTCCAGGTCCTACTTCCACATCATATTTTGTTATTTCAACATGATCATTGACAGTTCAAATGAAAGTTTGTCTAGGAGCCTAGGAGTCTAGGATCATTTAAATATGCACTTATTTTGAGATTTTTTTTTTTTCTTCCAGGAGATGCTGAAAATGTATCATTAGATACAAAATTAGTTTGGTTTCTGGGGCCCCGCGGGCCCTAGACCCCGGCTCGACCCACTGCAAATTTTCCTCAGATTTCACAATTTTCATTTCTCAGCCCTGATAACGAGTTGGGATGGCGTGTGAGTCCAGAATGTTTTTAGAACGTTAGACCTCAACAATGTTTAGAAGAACTCAACCCTTTTATTTCCTGTTAATTATGTAATATTTTAATGTTAATTTTCTGTCTTAAAGTATTTATAAATTGTTTAGGTTCTTGTTATCATATACACACTATTATTATTATGATTACAATTACTACTTCTATTTTGTCATTTGATTTTTACAATGGACCACAATGTAAATAAGTGTTTTCACTTTCTTGTGTCATCCATGTATTTTTAACGTATTTACAATTAGATTATGTGTCCTTACATTGAACTTGCTAAATAAAATCATGCACGCACTGACACTTTTAATATAAAGATGATTTACTGCCCCCCTGCTGGAATGGCGTTTGAGTCCAGAATGTACAACCCCTGGTAAAAATTATGGAATCACCGGCCTTGGAGGATGTTCATTCAGTTGTTTAATTTTGTAGAAAAAAAGCAGATCACAGACATGACACAAAACTAAAGTCATTTCAAATGGCAACTTTCTGGCTTTAAGAAACACTATAAGAAATCAAGAAAAAAAGATTGTCGCAGTCAGTAACGGTTACTTTTTTAGACCAAGCAGAGGAAAAAAATATGGAATCACTCAATTCTGAGGAAAAAATTATGGAATCACCCTGTAAATTTTCATCCCCAAAACTAACACCTGCATCATATCAGATCTGCTCGTTAGTCTGCATCAAAAAAGGAGTGAACACACCTTGGAGAGCTGTTGCACCAAGTGGACTGACATGAATCATGGCTCCAACACGAGAGATGTCAATTGAAACAAAGGAGAGGATTATCAAACTCTTAAAAGAGAGTAAATCATCACACAATGTTGCAAAAGATGTTGGTTGTTCACAGTCAGCTGTGTCTAAACTCTGGACCAAATACAAACAACATGGGAAGGTTGTTAAAGGCAAACATACTGGTAGACCAAGGAAGACATCAAAGCGTCAAGACAGAAAACTTAAAGCAATGTGTCTCAAAAATCGAAAAATGTACAACAAAACAAATGAGGAACGAATGGGAGGAAACTGGAGTCAACGTCTGTGACCGAACTGTAAGAAACCGCCTTAAGGACATGGGATTTACATACAGAAAAGCTAAACGAAAGGCATCATTAACACCTAAACAGAAAAAAACAAGGTTACAATGGGCTAAGGAAAAGCAATTGTGGACTGTGGATGACTGGATGAAAGTCATATTCAGTGATGAATCTCGAATCTGCATTGGGCAAGGTGATGATGCTGGAACTTTTGTTTGGTGCCTTTCCAATGAGATTTATAAAGATGACTGCCTGAAGAGAACATGTAACTTTCCACAGTCATTGATGATATGGGGCTGCATGTCAGGTAAAGGCACTGGGGAGATGGCTGTCATTACATCATCAATAAATGCACAAGTTTATGTTGATATTTTGGACAATTGAAAGGATGTTTGGGGATGATGAAATCATTTTTCAAGATGATAATGCATCTTGCCATAGAGCAAAAACTGCAAAAACATTCCTTGCAAAAAGACACATAGGGTCAATGTCATGGCATAGGGTCAATGTCAATGAGCAGATCTGATTTGATGCAGGTGTTAATTTGGGGGATGAAAATTTACAGGGTGATTCCATAATTGTTTCCTCAGAATTGAGTGATTCCATATTTTTTTCCTCTGCTTGGTCTAAAAAAGTAACCGTTACTGACTGCCACAATCTTTTTTCTTGATTTCTTATAGTGTTTCTTAAAGCCAGAAAGTTGCCATTTGAAATGACTTTAGTTTTGTGTCATGTCTGTGATCTGCTTTTTTTCTACAAAATTAAACAACTGAATGAACATCCCCCGAGGCCGGTGATTCCATAATTTTTGCCAGGGGTTGTAGTTAGCAAAGTCCATTTTTCAGTGTTGTTAGCTAATATCCATAGCTTCTCCAAAAATATTAGACCTATCAACGTTATGTTTTGGCGGTATTCATGCTTGACATAAGCATATCAAATGGCAATCTCCACAGTTTCTCTGTGATCAAAGTTCCACACATGCACACACAGATAGTTTTTGTCTTTTCCGCATTCTGCTGCAAGCAGGTGCTTCTATTTTTAGATGTGAACAAACAGAGATGGTGGCAGAAGACATCAACGGCAATACACATTTCAGTCATGGTACTGGCATGAAACTTAACTCACTCATGGTACCAGCAAAATGAAACTTAGCTAAACTGACTAAACCAGTCGAAGTACAAAAACAGAATAAATCATAACACAAACAACACTATAAAACTAACATGAACCACAATAACAACATTCAAAACCCTGAACTCCCATGATGCATTGTAGAACGTCTACTGTTTTCTAGTTAGCTAAAATTGCTAATTTCTCCAAAACAATTTGTCGTATCAACTTTCCGTTTTCACAGCGTTCATCCTTGAGCCAAAACACATAAACATACCAAATAGCAAATGTTAGCTCTCCCCAGTTTCTGCGTGGTCAAAGGCATACACAGAGTGAGTGAGTGACTGTGCATGCACACACAGAGGCCACTCGGCTATTATAATCTAGATACTTATTTCTGTAGTCTACAGCACACTGGTCAACACATGTTGATTTGAATGTGATTTCTAAATAACATTTGTCTCAAAACAACATGAAAGTTTTGACATCATTAACCACAATATATTACTCCAAAAAACTGAAAAGTATGGCAGTGGGGGAACTGTACTGAACTGGCTGAAAGGCTACTTAACAGGTAGCAATTTGTAAAAAAAAAAAAAAAAAAAAAAAAAAAAACGTATGAATATCACCTGTGGTGTACCTCGGGGATCAGTTTTGGGTCCACAACGGATCCCTCTGTACATAAGCAACATATGTTGAGTGTCCAAAACTTAAAAATTTATTCAGCTTGCTGATGTCACAAACATTTTTTTGCTCTGGGGAGAATTCACAGCTGCTTATGAGAGATATTACAACAAAAATGAATGAATTAAAAAGGTGATTTTAATAAAAATAAATCATTTTTAAATTCAAGTAAAACATAATTTATGTTATTTGGAAAATGTGGTATTGATGCAGAGGTGCAAATCAAATTAGAAAAGTTTAATATTGAGAAAGTGTATGAAAATAAATTTCTGGGTGTGATATTGGACCATAAAATCAGCTGAAAATCCCACGCAAGTTACCTTCATTCAAAGCAGAAGCACTAATACAGAGCACTTCAGGGTTCACAATGAGAGATGGGTTTATGTAGACATTAAAATTTTTGATTGTTTACATACTGTGCCTCCAAAAGTATTGGGCCCCTTGGTATTTCACACATTTAATTTGTTTATGCCATTTCTAATACAAAAAGTAAATCAAATGAAAGTTGCTTAACTGGGGATAAAAAATGCAAAACATGCACTATGCACAATTTCTCCAATCACAGCCACAGAAGCCTATAACTTCTTCTGGGTTGTCTGGGTATCTTGATGGCTTTCCTTACTTTTCTCCTTTTTGCACAGTCACTCAGTTTTTGAGAACCGTCTACTCCACACAGATTTACCATTGAGTGTCGTACTGTTTGTATTTCTTCATAATTGATGTAAATAAACTTCAAGACATATTCAGTGACTTGTAATGTGACTTGAAATGTTCATGTATCCATTGATGACTTGTCTGAAGAAAACTGGTTTACAGGTCTTACACCAAAGTGGCCCACTGCTTATGCAACTCATCATCTTGACTTTTATATTTCTAATTAATTTATAGGAAGTTGTAGAGATTTGCTTTGAGTTTGAGTTTAAGGAAGGTAATTTTAGAAGCCTGATTTACATGTTGTATTTGAAATGGCATAAACAAATTAAAATGTGTAAAATGTAAAATGTGTTAAAATGGAGGGTACTGTATTTGACCAAATTATTTATTTATTTGTTGGGGTTTTTGTCGCTAGGGAGGGTTTTGGACTGTAAATACCTTGAATTTACATGGTGATGTAACAGAGTTGCCAATTATTTTAATATATGAAAAATGAAAAGGGGGTACAGGAGTGTTTACCTCTTCCTACTCCTTTTTGAGCATTGTTTTTTGGTAGACATATTTCTCTTGTGGATTATTATTTTTATATATTTTTTTTCCTTTGTGTTTCGTTGAACAAAATAAATTCAATTCAGTTCAAAAAGATGAAGGAAAATGTGCACAACTGATATAGAAAGTGTACACACTCCTAATCCTGCAAACCAAAACAAACATGTTTTGATGTCAAGGTTTATTACAAACGTATGGCTCCTTTGTGGTCAATCACCAGAAGCTTCTATGGAACCATCTCAAGCTTACCTTTATCTTCACACCCTCATCAAGAGGTCTATCCATGAGATGGTTGAACGAGAGGAAAAGCATGCGAATGGAGTTGAAGAATGCGTCTCCATCTTCACTGTTCCCATAGAATCTGAGAACCACATCAATTCATGCTGATAACGTCAGAGTGCAAAGAGGAACATGTGTAGCAGCACCACTGATACCTTAGATAGAGGACCCGGGACTGCACGATAAACCTGAACAGGTACTTGAGAGCTTTAAGTGCTGCATAGAGCCGCTGAGTCAGGTTAGGGTCCTCAGCGTGGCCCACGTAGTAGTTGAGCACTTTGGTAAGTTTCCTGGCAAAGTGAATGAGTCAGACGTCAATGTCTGCTGGCAATTTCGTGTGTGGGTGGAGAAGACGAATATAAGAAGCGCAAGAAATAAACAGTATAAAAAGGTGTGAGACATCAAAGGTGGAAAAGGAAGACTCACATGTACGCCAGTGTGGCACTGAAGTGCTTGCTGATGTAGGTTTCCAGGACTGGGTTAAAGTGCTGGAATTTGATGTCACCAATAAGTGTGATTATAAACACCTGGTTATAAAAAAAAGGAAGTGAGAAGAAAACATCAGAGCTGTGGTTATAGTTTACAAATTCAAATTCCCCAAAAAGTAGGAAAAAAAAAATTTGTGAAATCCTTAAAAACATTCATTGCGCACTACAGGAGGCGTTCTCAAATTTAATAAATTCTATTCCAAGTTGCAACCGGCACTTTTCCCAAGGCTGTGAAAAAGAGTTCTTTTACGGACACACTTCACCTCACAATTATTCATTCATTCCTCTTCACTCTTCCTGGAGCATACCTCAATTAATAATTTAATGATGTATTTTAACTTCAGGGACAGCACATCAAGTGCAGTTTTACTCTTTGGTTGCCAATTAAGCATTACCAACAAAAAGAAAAAATAAAAAGATGTTCACATATTTAAAAAGTAGTTCCAAGTTCATCCCTATTCAGGGGCACTGGAGGTAGATATTATATGTGGCACGTGCAGGTCATACCGGCAGGCTCTGCTGTGCCCGATCCATCTCGAGGTTCCCTCATACGTGCTCAAATCTTTTCGGATCCTGTTTTTCCGCCATCAGAATATGTAAATTGCGGTCAGATGGTGCTGAGACTGCACATGGACCTCCGTCGGATAGGTGTCCATCTCGACAGTGACCGGAGGGTTTTGAACATGTGCAACACACTCGGGGCTGCCAGCAGATTGGGATCAACTGTGTGGACTCTCGCAGATGGCTGTCAGAACATTTTCGAACTGCAACTCAACACTTTTCGGATGTGGGCCAAATCATCATTCTGATGCCATTCGGCCTCATTCTGGCTATGTGTGAAGGGGGTAACAGGTCTGCTGTGTCAGCTGTCAATACTAAATTTAGTTACAAAAACATTTTTAATTGTATTGACAAAAATTGTCAGTGTGGAATCTAACGTTTTATTGGGTGAAGGTAATGTTTTCACCCCTGTTTGCTTGTTTGTGAACAGCCTGGAGCCCACAATTTTTCCTATTCCTGATGGGCAAGAAATTATTCAATTTTCAAGGTCAAGGGTCAAAGTCAGAGAAAAATCAGAAAAAAAAAACCCCTATCTTTAACACTGAACGAATTTTCAAAAATTCATGACATGACACAAAACTAAAGTAATTTCAAATGGCAACTTTCTGGCTTTAAGAAACACTATAAGAAATCAGGAAAAAAAATTCTGGCAGTCAGTAACGGTTACTTTTTTTGACCAAGCAGAGGGAAAAAATATGGACTCACTCAATTCTGAGAATAAATTATGGAATCACGCTGTAAATTTTCATCCCCAAAACTAACACCTGCATCAAATCAGATCTGGTTGTTAGTCTGCATCTAAAAAGGAGTGATCACACCTTGGAGAGCTGTTGCACCAAGTGGACTGACATGAATCATGGCTCCAACATGAGAGATGTCAATTGAATACAAAGGAGAGGATTATCAAACTCTTAAAAGAGGGTAAATCATCACGCAATGTTGCAAAAGATGTTGGTTGTTCACAGTCAGCTGTGTCTAAACTCTGGACCAAATACAAACAACATGGGAAGGTTGTTAAAGGCAAACATACTGGTAGACCAAGGAAGACATCAAAGCGTCAGGACAGAAAACTTAAAGCAATATGTCTCAAAAATCGAAAATGCACAACAAAACAAATGAGGAATGAATGGGAGGAAACTGGAGTCAATGTCTGTGACCGAACTGTAAGAAACTGCCTAAAGAAAATGGGATTTACATACAGAAAAGCTAAATGAAAGCCATCATTAACACCTAAACAGAAAAAAACAAGGTTACAATGGGCTAAGGAAAAGCAATCGTGGACTGTGGATGACTGGATGAAAGTCATATTCAGCGATGAATCTCAAATCTGCATTGGGCAAGGTGATGATGCTGGAACTTTTGTTTGGTGCCGCTCCAATGAGATTTATAAAGATGACTGCCTGAAGAGAACATGTAAATTTCCACAGTCATTGATGATATGGGGCTGCATGTCAGGTAAAGGCACTGGGGAGATGGCTGTCATTACATCATCAATAAATGCACAAGTTTACGTTGATATTTTGGACACTTTTCTTATCCCATCAATTGAAAGGATGTTTGGGGATGATGAAATCATTTTTCAAGATGATAATGCATCTTGCCATAGAGCAAAAACTGTGAAAACATTCCTTGCAAAAAGACACATAGGGTCAATGTCATGGCCTGCAAATAGTCCGGATCTTAATCCAATTGAAAATCTTTGGTGGAAGTTGAAGAAAATGGTCCATGACAAGGCTCCAACCTGCAAAGCTGATCTGGCAACAGCAATCAGAGAAAGTTGGAGCCAGATTGATGAAGAGTAATGTTTGTCACTCATTAAGTCCATGCCTCAGAGACTGCAAGCTGTTATAAAAGCCAGAGGTGGTGCAACAAAATACTAGTGATGTGCTGGAGCGTTCTTTTGTTTTTCCTGATTCCATCATTTTTTTCCTCAGAATTGAGTGAGTCCATATTTTTTTCCCTTTGCTTGGTCTAAAAAAGTAACCGTTACTGACTGCCACAATTTTTTTTCCTGATTTCTTATAGTGTTTCTTAAAGCCAGAAAGTTGCCATTTGAAATGACTTTAGTTTTGTGTCATGTCTGTGATCTGCTTTTTTTCTACAAAATTAAACAACTGACTGAACATCCTCCGAGGCCGGTGATTCCATAATTTTTGCCAGGGGTCGTATTAGGCCATGAAAGACTCCATTAAATTTTGGAGGTGATCTGGATCCGAATGCGGATTCTGGATCAAGATTTCACTTTATATACGTTTTATAGGATTACATCAAAACTACTTCACAGATTCTCACCTAATTTCACCACGGATACATATTAGGCCATGGAAGACTCCATTAAATTTTGGAGGTGATCCCAATCCGAGTTCTTATTCTGGATCAAGTTTTCACTTTATATACACTTTAAAGGATTACGTCAAAACTACTTTATGGATTCTCACTAAATTTGCACCACAGATAGATATTAGGGCATGGAAGACTCTACTGAATGTTGGAGGGGAACCAGATCCAGAATCTGGATCAAGCTTCACTTTCAAAACTACTTCACAGATTCTCACCAAATTTTCACCACAGTTGCATATTAGGCCATGCAAGTCTCCATTAAATTTTGGAAGTGAGTCAGATCTGAATCTGGATTCTAGATGAAAATTTCACTTTATATACGCTTTAAAGAATTACATCAAAAGTACTTCATGGATTCTCACCAAATTTCAACACAGATAGATATTAGGGCATGGAAGACTCCACTGAATTTTGGAGGTGATCCGGATCCAGATCTGAATTCTGGATCAAGATTTACATTATATAGGCTTTGAAGGATTACGTCAAAACGACTTCATGGATTTTCACCACATTTTCACCATGGACACATATTAGGCCATGGAAGACTCCCATTAAATTCTGGAGATGATCTGGATTCAGATCCGGATTCTTGAGCAAGATTCACTTTATATAGGTTTTGAAGGATTATGTCAAAACTACTTCACAGATTAAGTGAGTCAGATGTGAATCTGGATTCTGGATCAAAATTTCACTTTATATATGCTTTAAAGGATTACGTCAAAAGTACTTCATGGATTCTCACCAAATTTCAACACAGACAGATATTAGGGCATGGAAGACTCCACTGAATTTTGGAAATGGTGCGGATCCCAATCCAGATTCTGGATCAAGTTTCACTTTACATATTCTTTGAAGTATTTCGTCAAAACTACTTCATGGATTCTCACCAACTTTTCACCACGGATACATATTAGGCCACGAAAGACTCTATTACATTTTGGATGTGATCTGGATCCGGATCTGGATTCTGGATCATGATTTCACTTTATATAGGCTTTGAGGGATTTCTTCAAAACTACTTCATATATTCTCACCAAATTTGCACCACAGATAGATATTAAGGCATGTAAGACTCCATTAAATTTTGGAGGTGATCCAGATCCGGTTTGGTGAAAGTCAGAAATCTCTCTCTGCTCTTGTTTTGCAATGCAAATGCTGTTTCCTGCTGACATTAAATTAGTATAATCTGACCAAAAACTAACCAAGGCATTGAACACCAGGGTATCATAGGTGTCTTTTTCTGAAGTCTCCATCATGATGTTGAAGAGAGCATCCAGAGTGTCTTGCAGAAACTGTGCATAAAAGTGAAGTCAGTTTAATAAGCACACAAGGCATTTATTAAATATAGCAGCATATTGCATATTTACTGCAGCATATATGATGTAGAGGACTCACTTTTACAATCTCTCCTCCCTCAACCTCCATCAGTCGCTGCAGAATCTGGTCCAGACCATTGGGGTTTGATCTCCAGTTTAACAGGCCGAGCAGATCCACTGCAGAGATGTCAGCAAATGAGGAGAGACAGAACAGCACCAAAATACTTTCATCATCATCACTTCATCAAAGTGAATTAAAAAGTTGAGATTTCATTATATCTTCATCAATAAACAGCAACACAGAAAATATCAGTAATACAAATCGGCTCCTTTAATTTCAAAGCTATGTGTGAAAGGAAAAGGAAAAGCACCACTACGTGCTGGGGATTTCTTTAAGACATCTTTTATTTGTCAGTGTTAAAATGCAAAAAAGTGAATGGTTCCCCACTGTACCGTTCTGAGTGAGTTTCGTCGAACACGTGAGTGTTGCCATCTGAAAACTGTCTTTAGTCACAGGAATTGCTCCGGAATGGTGGAACGGCTTCCCTGCGTGTCTCTCCTTTTCCTCTACTTCAGCATAGGTACCAGGCAAGGTGAGATAAACCTTTGCATCATCTGCCTTCTTCACATCAACCTAAAAAATTCATACCATAAAGAATGAACCATGAAGTACGAGTATATTGATCGCTGGAGCTCTAATTTTATATTTATTGATTGCGGTGACATTCATGCATAAGCCATCAAGCCAGTGTGAGCTATTCAAGGACCTATTTTTGTGTATAATATGATAAAACCAATAAACAAGCTGCTTATATTAAAAGTGGAGCTCTGTGCATTAAATTTTAAATGTGTAGTCCCTTTCAATTTTTCACCATTGATGTCATAAAAAAGATTTTCTTCAGCACTGCTAACATTTTGCATCTTAGTACTTAAATAAAGGCTTTGCAATCTTATATCACCAAAGTGTTGAAAATTCACTTTGTCTGGACAAAATATAGGAATTTCATTTCATTTCTCTCTCTCTCTCACTAATTGTTTGAAAAAAAAGATATTAAAGAAAGTAAAAAGACTTGTTTAAAGAAAATTTAACTTAATTTTTGTCTAAATAGAAAAATAATCTTTTCAAGGATTTCCATAAGAAAAAAAATGTCTTATTTTGGGAAAATGTATCTCACTTTTTCTTAATTTTTTCCAGCTAATATCAAGCAGTATTTAACCAGTAACAAGATAAGGCGATGGAGTTCAAATCATCCAAGCAAAGGAACAAGATTGTTTTCCTTATTTTAAGAGCGAGGTGAATGTTAAAATAAGAATTCTGTCTAGTTTTAAGGCACATTTTGATTATTCAGTGTCTCAACATTTTTCTGGTTTTAAGAATTGTAACCAAGTAAATTTTTCTGACCCCCTTGGCAGATTTTTTTTTTTGCTTAATACAAGACAATTTGGCTAGATTTTTGATTATTTGTCTTATTTTGAGAGTGACAGTTTTTGCAGTGGGGTTGTTTTTAAAATGATGGATGCTTGTCAGGAAAATCTGACAAGCAGCTTAGTGTCTCATATTCATAATATCAGTGGTGTCGAGCAACACAACCTGTCACAAATCCCGACAAACGCTGAACAGTTTTAGTTTAAGGTCCCAGTCACACTCGGACAAAGATCACGAAAAATGCACTTCATCCTGAAAAGTTTGATGAACATAGCAGGGATATGGTCAAAATATAAAAAAGCACAGTAACAAGCCCATACTTCATCCTGATTATAGTCCATGGGTCAAGCAGGTTTTTGGTACCACTGAAGGTGACCAAACGACACTTAGAATCCAGCCTCAGTGTACCATGACCTACACAAAAATGTATGATAACCATCCCAGAGTGGTAGATGTAGCCAGGTAGGGGTCAATGAAGAATTACACAGAGGTCAAAGTGTAAAAATGCTCCAATCATTTTGAAAAAATATCACATTATTTGTCTGAGCATAACGATTCCAAAAAAGGTATAGTTTGGACCATCTGTGACGGAATGTTTTGGAGTTATGGGGTAAAAACAGCAAAAACAGTGACAAAGGTCAATTTCAGTTTGTACAGTGGAAAACGTTAAAGTTGCTCCAATTTCCGTATAAAATGATGCAAATTGGGTTAATAGGTTCTAATAAGGAATAGTTTGCACCTTTTGTCATGCTTATTTATCATGTTACAGCGTAACATGTGTCACCTGTCACTGAATTCAATGAACATCGACCTTGTGACCTTTACTTTGGAGACCATACATTCAACACAGTCAAAACTATTCCAGTTATTAATCCTTTTATTTCAACCAATAACTGACCTTTGTCACCATTTTTGCTGTTTTTACCCCATAACTCCAGAACATTCTGTCATAGATGGTCCAAACTTTCAACATGATTGGAGCATTTTTACAATTTGACCTCTGTGTAGATTAGATTAGATTCGATAAGCCTTTATTCATTCCTCAATGGGGAAATTTCAGATTTCCACACTCATATTCCACATACAAACAGCAATTGATCTACAATTATTACTTGTTTACCATAATAATGGCACAAATCAGAATTAAGAAAACACATATACATTTGACAATGTTTATGTGCACTAAACTTGAAACAGTCCGTTTTCCAATTGAGACGATGTGAGTGTGTTGTAGCCGCTGCAACTATCAAGTCACGCTGCCTGCCAGCTTGGGAAAGAACGGAGGCCAGCCACAGGAAGGAAGGGGCAAGAAGAGGTGAGAGGAGAAAACTGGAGCATGCTTCAGTCCATGTGTAAGTCTGTCAGTTTATTGTCCTTGTGGGTTGAGATAAGAATAGAGCCGAATAATCTCACCAGAGCCTGGATAAATTCCTCTGGAGGTAAACACTGGGCAAGTGACCTTGATGCTAGATAGCCTGTAGTGTTGCAGCCGAGCAGTGAAAAACACTATTAACAGTTCTACTCGCACAGCCAAATCCCAATTATGAATTAAGAATATTCCCAATATTGAATTAAGAATATTCACCGGCCTCCGAAACCTTCAGCTTTAACTGCAAGGCACACATCAGCTCCAAGGTGTCATCCAATTTGCGTCTGAGGTCAAGAGTCTACGCAGTCTGAGAATGCACTGCCTTGCCAATCTCATTAATCATGACGGACAAGCGAGGGCCTGTGGTTCTTGATGCCGCCGTCTTGCCAATTTTCCAGTAGATCAGGGCAGCACATAAGCCAGAAAGTACCAGCCCTGCTACCATGAGACCAAAAATGAATAAATCCTCGACATCCTCAACGGAGAAAGGCGCCAAGCATGCCACATGCCAGGAACTCCAGGAGTCGAGGACATAGCCCGCAGGATACGTTCCATCTGGGCAGGTAGGATCTCCCGGTCCTGACCTTCTTGTAGAAAAAATGGTGTCAATAGCGTTCAGAGACCAGCTGATCAATTCCATGGTTAATCCAATAGTAGTCCAATAGATCCAGAATCCAATATAGTTTTGAGGAATTCACAGTCTGGTGAAGTAGGGACTTGAAGGTTAAAAGCAGAGAGATAAGGGAGAGTGGAGGAGATGCGACCGCCCTCGTCGGAGTCCCAAGCTTCACTGACCCCTCGCTAGCTACAGCTACCACCCTGTGATGGTTATCATACATTTTTGTGTAGGCCATAGTACACTGAGGCTGAATTCTAAGTGTCATTTGGTCACTTTAGTGGTACTAGTCGGGTCAAAATTGATAACTGACTCCTGGACTATTATGTCACTGTCATGTTGTCTAACATGTTCATACCACGTGCAATTCATTCTTAGTGTTCCTACTACCAACAATCATATAACATATGCATGTGACACATTCCCACAGTGTCCATCCTGTCCTTGTTAAAACTGTGCCATGTGCTGCACTTTTAATATTTTCTTGTGTCCACATGTGAAAAAAAAACTCTCCTGCCCATGTGGTGCTTCATAACATACACCCAAATATGCTCTGTGCATGTGCACACATGCTTTGAAAGGAATATCCATTTGTAGGAAGAAATGAGGGAGAAAGTTGATTTTTTCTTTTATTTTGTTTTTGGCTGCATTTAAACACACAAATGTGCTTGGTGCATGCGTGCAGGCTTTGAGGCAAGCCTCAGTATGTAAAGGGGGTGGGTGATTTTTTTTTTTAAACTACATGTCAGCACCATGGACAGCGATCAGCACGTTTTACTTAGTCCACAGAGTGCTGCTGTGAGAGGTTGTCTGTGCCACACTTATACTCTGTCACTGAAGTCTCTACTATGGTTAATTTAGTTGTTAATATGTCATTGCAGACATTAAAACATTCTTATGTAATCTTACTGCCTCCTGATTCATTCATGTTTGTGCTACATACTTTTGAACATGTCCAAAGTTTGACGACATCCTTCAAGTCAATGGAGAACAAAACTCACTCTTAATGGTTTGTACTGCATTTCTAATAGGTTGTACAGGGTCTGTCTGCATCCTCCTAGTTTTTTGTTGACAGTGTGGAAATGTGAATGAGCGTGACAGGGGTATAACAGGTTCTTCTTTACACTGAGCCCTACAGCAACACTGGGCTTCTTTGTGAACCTGCTTGTATTACAGACCAAGCAATACATCAGCATCACGGAGCCAAAGTATACTGGGTATTTTGCCAAGTTGAAAGAGTGTCTATCTTGCTCTCTACCTAACTGTTGCTGAACTTGTTAAGCCTTATGTGCCTCCTTGTACCCTGCGGTTGCTGGATGTGGAGTTACAAGAGTTAAAAAGAAGTCAGCAGGTTTTAGTATCTCTTCCTGCCATGTGTCCTACCTTGTGGAATAGCCTGCCTGTTGGGATTCGAAAAGCAACTTCCATTGATTCTTTTAAGATTAGTCTTAAAACTACAGGTGAGCCCTGTTAACTCGCGTGAGTTATCTGAAACTGTTAATGAGGTTGACCAAAGAAAAAAAACAAAACAAAACATTAAATCAGCTTACGTTGCTATATTACAACAGTTTTGACCATTTGAAGCACAATTTCCTTCCTGGATGGTAATGATTTCTTCATCTGGAGTGGGTTCGAGATCTTTTTTGTACTCCTACAGCTGCTGCACATCAGTGATGAGGGCTTTGTTAGAGCGGAAGATTCTGAACGTGACCCACACCACACGTGGTGGGCACATGTATAAATTCTAATGAATTCATGTGTGTCGGCCGCGTGTGTAAATTTCGGCCCAAGCTGAACCAGCAGTAAGGATCTAAATTGGAAGGTCACATCTAAAAACTTTGAATCGTCCAGAATCATCCGCGCTGACGATCCCTCCCAAAAACGGTCATATCAAACTTGACTTGTATGAAGGAGTCGTGGTCAAGTCTAAAACTCGACCACGAATTTAGTAACGCCGAATCGTGACTCACACATTCACAAGTTAATGGGGCTCACCTGTATTTATTTTCTATTAACTATCATTAGTTTTATGATTTTTTTTTTTTTTTTTTTTTTTTGCTTCTGTTAATTATTTTACTTGTACAAAATAGTTTTTAAGGTTTTAATTGCTTTTACTCTGGGCAGTGGTGGGCACAGCTAACCAAAACGTTAGCTTCAATAATCATTAATCCGATAACTGAAAAGTTATCTTTTATGACACTAAACCAATAAACTGCTAAAAAATGTATCTTTATTGCAGATAACCGATAACTTTTATTCGAACACGGCCACATCAGATTACACTGTGGGCTTCTGAAAAACCGCTTTCACTTTGCTGGGTAAATTCAAGGATCACAAACACATAAGAACACACGAAAAATGAATGAATAAAAAATAAAACCCCAAACACTGTCATCATCTTTCAAAAGCAGTAAAATACAGTACTAGAAGTCACAGTTTATCTCGGAATTATATACACAAACTAAAAAGCTGCTGCTTTTTTCACACGCTTTGAACCCTGCGGCTTAAACAATCAAAATACGTCCATTAATGCATTGATTGGCAGAGTAAAAGACATATAAATTCTTACCTGTTAGTTTCAGTGGGATTCATCTGAAGAAATAAAGTGTCTAAACGGTGACGAAAAGTCCCTCTGTATACACAGCTGCGCTGTGAGAGCTCCTCTCCCCGACCAAGTCTTGGCGATTAACTTATCCCATCAGCCACAAAGAAATAAAATAAAATAATGTTAAAATTAGTCAGTTTTGTTTGTGTCAACAGTGTAACGTCCAAAGGGAACCTGAACTACACTACCCACAATGCTCCCTGTGTCAACCAGCCAATCAGGTGTTGCGCTTAATGATGACATCATCAGCAAGCAACAAGCAGACAGTCTGCCACAAACACACAACAGACAGACTAAAATGTTTGATTTTAGGGTTTACAAACGTTATTGACCATTAAGCTTTGCTAACTTTACCAGCAAAAAAAAAAAGTTATCAGACGGAAAGTTATTAGAACTAAATTTATCAGAAGATAATTGGTCCGATGATGGTTTTAAAACTTATCTGAAACGCTAATTCACTAGCAAAAACATTAGCTTCCATAATTATCTGTTATTGGATTAGCTGAACTGTGCCCACCACTGAGTCTGGGATATGGGGATCTTTGTTTGATGTTCTGCAGTTAGTTCAGCACATTGTTGATTTTGTTTTTCATTTAAAGTGCTTTATAAATAAAATTATTATTATTAGTAGTAGTAGTAGTAGTAAATTCCCTTCCTCCAGCAATTGCAACACAATCTTTGAACCTTTGCACATGCACACATGCACTTCCTCCTTCATGTCATCTGCAAGCTCTAATGCAGCAAACTCACTATATTTGGCATGGAATTCCCACAGAATAAATACTTTACCAGCAACAATGTAAATTTTACCAGGTTTTTGTAAAATCGAAGAGGATTATATTTATAGGAAAAGCAAAATATAAACAGGCAACAGTGGACCTTAGTGGCCCCCAGGTCCCTGTCATTAGCAACAATACTTTACATATAACATGCAAATAAATAAGAATAATTAATATATAAAAGAATAACTCCAAATTATATGGAAAAGATGCCAACATGGCACAAAGTAGGTTCTCTATTCCTAACCTGGATCTGACAACCCGAAATTTCAGTAGTTTACAACAAAGTTACTGATGCAAATTTAGCAGACCCACTGACTGACTGACTCCATTAATCCTGTGGAGCTCTCCTAATCCCAGGGAAAAATCCTGCTGCATTACCTTATAGACGATAAGGTCGTGCTTGTCATCTCTTAGTGTTGTTCCGTCTCCTCTCATAAGTCTGACGAAGGCCATGCCGAAGGGCTTCTCTGATTTGTCTCGAGCTGAGGGAGATACAGGAAGGCATCAAATAAAAACAAACCCACAGTCACTCAAACCACATTCATCATGCTAGCAGGATTACATGTGGGCGCTGCTTGTACAAATAAGACATTCACTCACAATCCTGGGAGGATCTGTGTCGAAACATCACCCTCAGGTGACAGCGGCACACGTCTTCAATGGGAATTGTCACCTTGAAGGCATGAGGGGGAAAACAGGTCAGTATGAGCACCGGATTAGATGCATGGAACAAAAATGTGTGGTGAAAGATATGTACAGGGAGCACATTCTGTGCTGTTATCTTTTCCAGCAGATTATTTCACTATATTGAGCTACAGCAAATCCATTTAAGGAACTAATTAAAGAACATGAGACATGTGTGGAGCAACCCTGCTCCAGTGTTGGCACAGTAATTTACCAAACAACAGCACCACAAATAAATGACATCATATACCAGATGTCTCACAGGGAATATATTCAGAGCAAGCATCACGTAATTTTTGGTAGTATTTGTAATTATTATACATCTGACTCAAATGCTTTGTTCTGATTGGCTGATTCGCATGTAATAATTGCAATACTTTTCACAATAAATCATCCAAAGTTAACAATAGCCACATTATTGACTGAGGCTGCACCATTTCAGGCAACATCATGGCGGAGAGCAGAAGGTCCGTGGATACTGATGGGATAAACACTCTGCTATCCAACTAAGACAGTGAGAGTACCACGAAAAGTATCAAGAAAAGTTCCACACTGTTCAAGGAGTTTTTAGCAAAGGACAACGGGAAAGATTTGCACGGTGTTTCACCCGACGAGTTCAAGAAGCTTCCCACTGCCACACTCAACCATGAACTGGGACAGTTCTACACATCAGTACGCTCCAAGTCTGACCAGAGGCTGAATCACACTACGATGAAATCACTACAGTACAGGATATCCAGGTACCTTAAGGATAAGGGTACTGACATTATGGGGAATCCTGAGTTTCTAGTAAAAATAACCAAAAATAGAAATTTAAATTAATTATTTGTTTCTAGTAAATTGAAATTAATTATTTGTTTGTAGTAAAAATAGCCAAAAACAAACAACAAAAAACTCTTGTATACCCCCAGACCTCCCCAAATTTTTGTTTGCAGGGGATACAAAACCCGGGTTTCTTCACACAAAGTTATGATCTACAATGCTCTATTTTAATCCATTTGCATGGTCTGAAACACAAAACATCTATTCTGGGGAGGTCCAAGTACTAACAACCAATCAGAGTGGTCCCTGTCAAGTGTCCACACACTCAAGCAAAAATATTCAGCTGCAAGACCAGGAAAGATAAATAAATAAATTAATTAAAAAAACATATTGAGATAGGTCTGCACACTGTGAGGCTCCACATTCTCTTTTATCAGCAGGCAATGTTTATACCTGCAAGCTTTGTATTGGAACTTCATATTGGAGTGCAGACATGTCTCTATTGTGATGTCAAGTTTTCCAACGCCACACATTTTATGTTCCCAAACTATCCATATAAGTAAAGTTAAATATAATATCTCTTCAATCTTTTCAATCACTTAGAAAGTTATACAATCCCTGGCAAAAATTATGGAATCACCGGCCTCGGAGGATTCAGTTGTTTAATTTTGTAGAAAAAAAGCAGATCACAGACATGACACAAAACTGAAGTCATTTCAAATGGCAACTTTCTGGCTTTAAGAAACACTATAAGAAATCAGGAAAAAAAATTGTGGCAGTCAGTAACGGTTACTTTTTTAGACCAAGCAGAGGGAAAAAAATATGGAATCACTCAATTCTGAGAAAAAAATTATGGAATCATGAAAAACAAAAGAATGCTCCAACACATCACTAGTATTTTCTTGCACCACCTCTGGCTTTTATAACAGCTTGCAGTCTCTGAGGCATGGACTTAATGAGTGACAAACAGTACTCTTCATCAATCTGGCTCCAACTTTCTCTGATTGCTGTTGCCAGATCAGCTTTGCAGGTTGGAGCCTTGTCATGGACCATTTTCTTCAACTTCCAAATATTTTCAATTGGATTAAGATCCGGACTATTTGCAGGCCATGACATTGACCCTATGTGTCTTTTTGCAAGGAATGTTTTCACAGTTTTTGCTCTAAGGCAAGATGCATTATCATCTTGAAAAATGATTTCATCATCCCCAAACATCCTTTCAATTGATGGGATAAGAAAAGTGTCCAAAATATCAGCGTAAACTTGTGCATTTATTGATGATGTAATGACAGCCATCTCCCCAGTGCCTTTACCTGACATGCAGCCCCATATCATCAATGACTGTGGAAATTTACATGTTCTCTTCAGGCAGTCATCTTTATAAATCTCATTGGAACGGCACCAAACAAAAGTTCCAGCATCATCACCTTGCCCAATGCAGATTCGAGATTCATCACTGAAAATGACTTTCATCCAGTCATCCACAATCCACGATTGCTTTTCCTTAGCCCATTGTAACTTAGTTTTTTCTGTTTAGGTGTTAATGATGGCTTTCGTTTAGCTTTTCTGTATGTAAATTCCATTTCCTTTAGGCGGTTTCTTACAGTTCGGTCACAGACGTTGACTCCAGTTTCCTCCCATTCGTTCCTCATTTGTTTTGTTGTGCATTTTCAATTTTTGAGACATATTGCTTTAAGTTTTCTGTCTTGACGCTTTGATGTCTTCCTTGGTCTACCAGTATGTTTGCCTTTAACAACCTTCCCATGTTGTTTGTATTTGGTCCAGAGTTTAGACACAGCTGACTGTGAACAACCAACATCTTTTGCAACATTGCGTGATGATTTACCCTCCTTTAAGAGTTTGATAATCCTCTCCTTTGTTTCAATTGACATCTCTCGTGTTGGAGCCATGATTCATGTCAGTCCACTTGGTGCAACAACTCTCCAAAGTGTGATCACTCCTTTTTAGATGCAGACTAAGGAGCAGATCTGCAGGTGTTAGTTTTGGGGATGAAAATTTACAGCGTGATTCCATAATTTATTCCTCAGAATTGACTGAGTCCATATTTTTTTCCCTCTGCTTGGTCTAATAAAGTAACCGTTACTGACTGCCACAATTTTTTTTCCTGATTTCTTACAGTGTTTGTTAAAGCCAGAAAGTTGTCATTTGAAATGACTTTAGTTTTGTGTCATGTCTGTGATCTGCTTTTTTTCTACAAAATTAAACAACTGAATGAACATCCTCCGAGGCCGGTGATTCCATAATTTTTGCCAGGGGTTGTATACACACACACACACACATATATATATATATATATAAATATATATATATATATACATATACACACATATACACACACACTAATATAAACCTACACCACAGATTTCAATTTTTATTCATATTTTCAGTGGGTCAAATGTTTACATACACCAAATTCGCCACTTCAAAGAAATTCAAATTCAAATTTATTAATTTGACAATTCATGACAAACTCGTCTCAAGGCGCTTCACACAACATAAAACAACAACAAAAACTGAATTAAAAATTTAAAACACAATAAAAAGATGACCATAAAAGAATACAAGAATAAAAACACATCATAACACTAATGATAAAACAGGGAAAACAAATGAGTCTTTAAACGTGACTTAAAAGTCTCCACAGTATCAGACTGCCGAATGTGTGCCGGGAGATCGTTCCACAGAGCTGGAGCACGGTAGGAGAAGGCTCTGTGACCGGCAGACCTTTTATTCACCCTGGGAACACACAGAAGTCCTGCACCCTGAGAACGCAGGGCCCGAGCCGGTACATAGGGGCTTACCAAGTCAGCCAGATAGGGAGGTGCAAGTCCATGAACAATTTTAAAAACTAATAACAGTACTTTAAAATCCGATCTTGCAGCAACTGGTAGCCAGCGCAGGGACGTCAAAACGGGCGTAATGTGGTCAAACTTTCTGGTTTGTGTCAAAACTCTTGCAGCAGCGTTTTGAACCAGTTGAAGACCCCTAATCCTGGACTGCGGTAAGCCAGAAAATAGAGCATTACAATAGTCCAATCTAGAAAAGACAAATGCACGAATCAAAGTCTCAGCATCAGCCATAGACAGGATGGGACGAATCTTCGCTATATTTCGCAAATGGAAGAAAGCAGTCCTCGTAATGTCTCTAATGTTGAGATCAAAGGACAACGTAGGATCAAAAATTACTCCAAGGTTCCTCACTTTATCCGTATGATGTATAACACACGAACCTAAGCTAAGTGCTAGCTGATAAAATTGATGCCGATAGCATTAAATAGCATGAAAGATTTCAGAAAAATCCAGATACAGATTCAGTACATTTTTGAAAGCTTCTGAATGACTAATTAAAATTTAATTAAAATTTTAATTAAAATTAAAAGCAAATTTCTTGTCTTGGTCAGGCAGGGAAAAGACATTTTGGCTGACGGCCTATTTTGCCAACAAATCATACCATTTGGAAGATAATTTTGAAAGGACATTACTTTAATGCAAAGCGACCAAGATAACTGAAACTTTGGGGAAATGATCATACACAGAATGAAGTTTAAGTCTTTGATGGATTTATTACATTTTTTATGGGATCTGGGGGGGTTTCTTGGGGTCACCCTGTAGAACACTTTGAGATTATGTCTTTCATAACTCGGTGCTAAACAAACAAGTTGGACTGATATTTGTTATTTACTGTTTAGCTTTTGTTTTCTGCTGGACTTTTATTTATTTATCCATTTATTTAAAAAAAAAAAATTCACCACCACTCAAATACGCAGGTACTGCTTCGGAAATGACAAAATACACCTGCCATGCAAAGAGTCCATCAGTGGAGAAAGTCGAGCATGAATGCAAAGACTCTCGGAGTGGTATACGAGGTCTATTAGAAAAGTATCCAACCTTATTATTTTTTTTCAAAAACCATATGGATTTGAATCACGTGTGATTACATCAGACATGCTTGAACCATTGTGGGCATGCAAGATTTTTTTCACGCCTGTCGGTTACGTCATTCGCCTGTGGGCAGTCTTTGAGTGAGGAGTCGTCCACCCTCTCGTCGATTTTTTCATTGTTTAGGAATGGCTCAGAGACTGCTGCTTTGTTTGATCAAAATTTTTTTCAAAACTGTAAGGCACAACTGAGTGGACACCATTCGATAAATTCAGCTGGTTTTCGGTAAAAATTTTAACGGCTGATGAGAGATTTTGGTCTGGTAGTGTTGCTGTAAGGACGGCCCACGGCGCCTGACGGCGATCTGCGCTTCAAGGCGGCAGCGTCTCGCCGTTTCAAGTTGAAAACTTCCACATTTCAGGCTCTGCTGACCCAGTAAGTCGTCAGAGAACAGAGAACTTTCAGAAGAAGTCGGCATGAGGAGTTTATTCAGACATTCCATTGTTAACGGACTTTTTGTAATGAAAGAAAATGCGGGCAGAGTCGCATGTCGGGCCGGACCCGACCGCGGGGGGGTCGCGACAGGAAAAACACCTCCCTCCGTTGAAAACCTTAACGGGCAAGTTGGAACATGCCCAAGCTGTTAAACAATTTCTCAGTTACTCACTTGTTGAAAGCCATCAAAAGCCGCCTGAATTTTACAAATGGTTTTCAATACGGAGGTGTTTTTCCTGTCGCGGTGCACACAGATTCGCCGAGTCGTCACGGAAATGACTCGGCGAATTTGCGCGCACATCTTTCATTAAAAAATGTCCTTAAACAGTGGAATGTCCGCATAAAGTCCTCATGCCAGCCTCTTCTGAATCTTCTCTGTTCTCTCACGACGTCCTGGGTGAATTAAGCCTTAAATTAGGATGTTTTCAGGTCGAAACAGGCCGACGACGGCGCCTGGAAGCGCTGCGCGACATCCCGCTCCAAGGGAAGTCCTTACAGTGACAGAAACACCCCCTAATCTCTCATCAGCCGTTAAACTTTTCACCGAAAACCAGCTGAATTTCTCGAATAGTGTCCACTTGGATATTCCTCACAGGTCCAGAAAAAATTTTGATAAAGCAACGCGCGCCGTCTCGAGCAGCGTGTGAAACAAAGGAATTCAGCCAAGAGGGCTGAACCACATCTCACTCAAGGCCTGCCCACAGGGAAATGACGTCACCGACACGCGTGAAAAAACTCACGCATGCGCACGAGGGTTCAAGCATGATTGGTATAATCGCACGTCATTCAAATACATATAGTTAAAAAAATAAATAAACGTCGGTTTCTTATCTAAGAGACCTCGTACAGAGAACCAGTGCATAATCGCACCCGCACGCACACAGACACACAATTTAAAGTTTCCAATCCACCTAACCTGTATGTCTTTGGATGTGGGAGGAAGCTGGAGCACCTGGAGAGAACCCACATAAACACGGGGAGAACATGTAGACTCTACAAAGAAAGGCCATGGGTGGAAATCAATCCCATGACCTCCTGGATGTGAGACAACAGTGCTAACCACTAATCCACCATGCTGCCCGCATTACAATCCATGATTAAACAAATAAAACAACATAAAAATGTATCACCATACTGAATATGCTTTATGTATGTCGTGAATGTGATGGCACCAGTACTCTACACTTTCCCTGATCTACTATGTTACATATATTAAAACTCAAGCTTTATCTCAATAATAAATGTCACAGTTTCATCCAACAGAACTCAGACAGTAATATGAAAGACATCATGAATCAATTATGTAAGGCTTAGTCTTGTTACGTCCCGTCATGTCAATCTAACTTTTTGTCTATTCCTCTGTATGCTTGGTCTTGTCATGTCTCGTCATGTCCTGTCATGTTTGCCTGTATCTTTGAAGAATTTGATCTTTTCTAGAATTTTACTTTCTAATCCATTTAATGTTAAATACACTACCAGTCAAAACTCGGGACACACTTTTCTATTTAATTGAAAGGGGAAAGTGTATCCCAACTTTTGACTGACTGTACTCACACACACACACACACACACACACATTATTTATAGATATATACAGTGAGGAAAATAAGTATTTGAACACCCTGCGGTTTTGCAAGTTCTCCCACTTAGAAATCATGGAGGGGTCTGAAATTTTCATCTTAGGTGCATGCCCACTGTGACAGACATAATAAAAAATTAAAAAAAATCCGGAAAACACAATGTATGATTTTTTAATAATTTATTTGTATGTTACTGCTGCAAATAAGTATTTGAACACCTGTGAAAATCAATGTTAATATTTGGTACAGTAGCCTTTGTTTGCAATTACAGAGGTCAAACGTTTCCTGTAGTTTTTCACCAGGTTTGCACACACTGCAGCAGGGATTTTGGTCCACTCATCCATACAGCTCTTCTCTAGATCTTTCAGGTTTGGAGTTTCAGCTCCCTCCAAAGATTTTCTATTGAGGTCAAGTCTGGAGACTGGCCAGGCCACTCCAGGACCTTGAAATGCTTCTTAAGGAGCCCCTCATTAGTTGCCCTGGCTGTGTGTTTGGGGTCATTGTCATGCTGGAAGACCCAGCCATGACCCATCTTCAATGCTCTTACTGAGGGAAGGAGGTTGTTTCCCAAAATCTCACAATACATGACCCCATCCATCCTCCCTTCAATACGGTGCAGTCATCCTGTCCCCTTTGCAGAAGAGCACCCCCAGAGAATGATGTTTCCACCCCCATGCTTCACGGTTGGGATGGTTTTCTTGGGGTTGTTCTCATCCTCTAAACCTGGTAAGTGGAGTTGATTCCAAGAAGCTCTATTCTGGTCTCATCTGACCACATGACCTTCTCCCATGCCTCCTCTGGATCATCCAGATGGTCACTGGTGAACTTTAAACGGACCTGGACATGTGCTGGCTTGAGCAGGGGGACCTTGCTGCCCTGCAGGATTTTAAACCATGACAGCATCATGTGTTACTAAGGTAATCTTTGTGACTGTGGTCCCAGCTCCCTTCAGGTCATTGACCAGGTCCTCCTGTGTAGTTCTGAGCGTTCTCAGAATCATCCTTATCCCACAAAGTGAGATCTTGCATGTAATCCCAGACCGAGGGAGATTGACAGTCATCTTGTGTTTCTTCCACTTTCTAATAAATAATCATAACAGTTGTTGTCTACTACCAAGCTGCTTGCCTGTTGTCCTGTAGTCCATCCCAGCCTTGTGCAGGTCTACAGTTTTGTCCCTGGTGTCCTTAGACAGTTCAGCACAAGAACAAACCCTAAGCACCAGATCCATAGAGGCAGTAGTCTTCCACACCTGACAGGACCCAAGTTGCAGACTGCGCAAATGTGCCCCAGAGACAGTCCAGCACATAGTAGCAAGATGCAAGATTACTTCAGAAATAGGCTATGTTCTTCTTCAATGCAAAAAAGAAACTTGTAGCTGCAACATTTTTACCCAACCTGGACTATGGTGACCTCATTTATATGAATGCACCAATTCAAGTATTGAAATTGCTGGATTCTGTTTATCATGCTTCATCACAGTTTATTACAAACTGTAAGCCTCGCACACATCACTGTGAACTTTATGCACGTGTGGGCTGGCCAACACTGGAGAATCGTAGACGCACTCACTGGTATGCATCCATTTATAAGGGTATTCTGTGCCTGCTCCCTTCATATTTGTGTGAATATATTCAACCAAAAGCGGCTGGACTGTATTATTTGCGCTCACAAGATGCACTGCTATTGTCTGTACCAAGTGTCCGTACAGAAGCTGGTAAGGTGGCATTTCAGTATTCTGCCCCCACAACACGGAACAATTTACAAAAAGACTGGAAATTAAAGGAACTGTTTTCAATGGGTCAGTTTAAAGTTTTGCTCAAAGGTTTGGAAACAAAAGCCATAGTTTGTAAATGTTTTTACAAACTATGACTTTAATGTTTTAGGGGAGGTGATGGTCTAGTGGTTAAGGCATTGGGCTTGAGACCAGAAGATCCTTGGTTCAAATCCCAGTCTTACTGGAAAATCACTAAGGGCCTTTGGGCAAGGTCTTTAATCCCTTATTGCTCCTGGTGTGTAGTGAGCGCCTTGTATGGCAGCACCCTCACATCTGGGTAAATGTGAGGCATTATTTGTAAAGCGCTTTGAGCGTCTGATGCAGATGGAAAAGCGCTATATAAATGCAGTCCATTTACCATTTATTTATTTTTTAAAATAGCCTTATGAAATTGTTATGAAATTGTTTGTAATGTCCTGAACTGTTGTGCTGCTGTCTTAGCAGGACACCCTTGAAAAAGAGATTGGTAATCTCAATGGGACGTTCCTGGTTAAATAAAGGTTAAATAAAAATTTAAACAAAAAGATGGAAGGTGGGACAGAGTACACTGAGAGACACAAACAAGTGTCAGGAATCGTTTACAAGAACACCTGTGCTGCATACAGATTACAAGTCCCCATGTCCTGATGGGAGACGCAACCAAAGGTGGTTGAGATCGACCAGGCTAATGTCCAGTGGGACTTCAAATTCCAGACAGACAAGCAGCTGCTGGCCAACCAACCAGACATAGTGGTGGTTGACAAGGGACAGAAAACAGCAGTTGTGATTGATGTGGCAATCCCAGCTGACAGTAACATCAGAAAGAAGGAGCACAAGAAAAATCAAGAAGTACCTAGGGCTGAAGGAACAACTGGAGCAGAACGTAAAGTCCCAAGTTGTCCCATTAGCAATAGGAGCACTAGGAGCGGTAACCCCCAAATTGGAAGAGTGGCTCCAGTAGATTCAAGGCACAACATCAAAGGTCTCTGTCCAGAAGAGTGCAGTAGTCCTAGGAACAACTAAGATACTGCGCCGAACCTTCAAACCAGGCCTCCAGTAGAAGAGCTGAGGTTGAGGAACACACATAAGATCCAGAACACACATACCAGTTTTTTTTTTTGTTTGTTTGTTTTTTGTATATAGGGAAAGGCTCCATTATGACTGGAGTGTATATTCGCATGATATTAATATTTCCACTCAGCACAGATATTACCCATCTGTAGTGTGTTAGTGTACATCCTTCAGATATTATCTTACCTTCACTGTTTCATTCCAACAAGGCTGCTTCACTTGGTAGTAAATGACAGACTTGTACTCTGTGATGCCATCATAACCAGCCCCAGGAAATATGGCCTTCTGCAAAATATGAAAATATGAAATGTATTTATCCAGTAACAACAGCAGCAACATGTTCTTTTGATGTGTCTCCATCAACTTAAAAAAACCCTTTAAGATAAGTCTTGCGACCGCAGTCACTAAAACCATCAGTAATGAAAATGTGTTGTACCTCCACAGCACAGCCTTCATCATTGTGGACGCTCAGTATGACCTCTACATTTTTTGGTGTCTTCTTTTTACCGCGGTCAAACTCACCCTGCAGCAAGGTTACATAAATATCATTCCTCACGTTTCCTAGGGAACAGAAAACATATTATCAGGCAGATGAGCCAAGAATTTATGAAGCCTATGTAAGTAATTAAAACAGGTACGGCCACAGTGAAATTGGGGCAACGTTGAGCATCAAAGCTTCCAGGCACCTGGAAGGATGATTTCTGGAAAGCCCATTTTTCTCACAATGGCCGTGCTGCGGTCCACAAAGTGGGGGTAGTCCTTTCTGACCTGAGCAAGATCTCCAGGGAGAAGCTTCAGGGTCACAAACAGCCCTGCAAGCAAACATTACCAAAAAAAAGAAAAATTCAATGAAGCACACACTGAAAGGTTACACCCTGCAGACTGCCCACACACCATCTCTTCCTCTCAAAATAAAAAGATCAATTTCATAGTAACTTTTTGGGGAGAGTCTCTGGGTACATCACTTTACCCTGGCCTTTGTGATTGACCTCCCGCGTGGCGATGACTTTGTTGAAAACGGCAGTCAGCGGCTCGTTCTCTCCTATGACTCGAGACGGGATAAGCGGAGACATGATGAGCTGCCTCTGACGGATGTAGGTTTCCATAGCAATCCTGAGAGAGGTGCATCAAAGATGCGAGAAGGAAATTCAGCTGTCACTATTTCTGACAGGTGACAAACAAATGGACAGAGGAGTTGGAAAGGGAGCGTGACACACCGTCTGTCTCTTCAATTCACACACTATCATTTTTCTCATGCGACTTCCATGTAACACTGCAACAGAAAATACTGAAACTATGTTTTCTGCTGCAGTCACAAAGACAGATTCCCACTGTCCACTGGATGATGCATTTCCCTTGACATTTCATTATTGATTATTCATCCACTTCATGATTAAACACACCGACGGCAGATTAATTACTCTTTTTGCATGGACAGAATCATCACTACACTTGAAAGATTACAAGTTGTCCTGTATTACAGTTCTGTGTTTTTGTTAGTGCTGATTTTCCAGAACTCACAGGCTACAGCTTGAACAGTTCTACATAACTTCAACAGCCACAAATCACAGCATGGGGTTGTGTTTCCTCCATAAAAAGCCATACACAAGCAAACAAAAAAAAAAACATCTATTAACATACTGCTTAAAAAAGTGAAAAAGAAACACAATGGCAAGGGTATGTTCTAAAATTTTAAATAAGTAACAATTTATAGTTTTAATAAGTGTAGAATCTAAAGTATTGAAAGGAACAATTCTTTTCCCCAAAAAACCTTACAATCTGGAACATGGACTTCAGCTGTTAGGAGTATTTGGTTAAGAATGCACTAAATATTTTTGTATTAATGACAGTGGGGCTGTGAAAATAAAAGCACTAGATTTACAATTAATATAGACTGTTCTAACACATTAAAAATTAATGTACTTCCTCATGGTATGTAGTTACCATTTTCCCTCCGTTGGCTGTGTCAAATGAGAGTGCACAATTTTACTTGGTCATCACAGTACACTTTACCAATTAAGGGTAAAACTATGAAATAAAATATAGAGCAGGTAGCTCAGCGGATAAGGAGTTGGCCTGCCAACACATAGACCTGGGTTTGGATCCTACTCATACTACCTGTCTGTGTCTTTGGACAAGACACTTTATTTGCATTATATCAGTCCACCTAGATATAAAAACGGGTACTGTCCCTGGCTGGGGAAGTAACCTGTGTCATACCGGCGTCCCATCCATCCACATTGTGCCAAGTAATTCGAAGATCAGCATCAGCACCAATGGATCACGGGACCTACGTATACAGGACTAACAATGGCCAACTCAATGTGACACAGAGTGTGCTCATAATATGAGAGCAGCCACCACGCAATGCTTTCCTGTCCTGGATGGCACACACTGTGAAAAGAACAGGTCAGGTCATGTCTGGCAGCATGAACTGGATATTCTTATCCACCACCTTCTGAAAACACCTTAGGTCCACAACGGCTACCAGCAAGACAGATTAGGGTAAATCCAGGTTACAGGTTATTGCTTAGCATCCAAGTCTCACAACCATATAGTAATACAGGAAGCACCAGGACCCTAAAGACTTGGACCTTCATTATTCTGCAAAAGCATTGCCATCACCAAACCCCTTTGTCCAGCAACTTCATGAATCAGAAAACTCTTTCCAGATGTCTCTTGATCTCAAAGGCAGAGGACTCCACCAAGACAAGTGAATCTTATCACAATTTCAACACTTTCAACACATACAGATACACGTGATGGCCCTGAGTCCAAAAAGTCCTTGAGAGCCTGGATTTTAGACATGATCCAAGACAATTGCAAACTCAGACACTGATTCCTCACTCAGCCTATCAACTGCAGAAATCAGAAAAAAATAGATTCTACTACAGCATCATCCATGAAGCCAAGATCCATAAACCTTTCCCAGCCAACAAAAGCACTGAAGCCACGGGTTTCCACAACCTGACCTGTCCCAACACTCAGTCCATGCAAGCACTGAACATTGTTGGAGTCAGAACACATTGTGGACAAACTCCAGTTTTCAATGGGAAAAATTCCATTTGTGATTATGCTGCCAGTTGAGGGGATGGGCCACCATAGTTTGGTCCTACAACCAAACAGAAACTGTTACTCCAGTTACCATGGGCATCCTCAACTTTGATCACAGTACAAGTTATCTTTCTAATATTTTATATCACAGAGCCAGTGAAGAAACCACTTTGGTGGAGACAAGTGACAATTACTGAAAGCTAAAATTGAATGTTTCTTACTAGCAATTAGGAAAACACACTGAACAATTTTGTGTAAAAGGAAAAACTATGCCAGAGTGTGTAGATGATAGCCCTGAAGACAAAAATATATATCTGAAGGTGGAATATGTAATAAAAAGCTACATAATATTTAAAGCAATCACAAAAATGTTTGATGAACAACATGAAAATAATCAATCCTACAGAAATGCTTTTTCTCTAATGCACCTAAAGAAGGTGGAAAAATGAAACCAGAAGCAAATATAGGCTAAATCTTGAATTTGGCACAGACATGAAGAATTAGTGAAAATATTCTGGGGCTCTTCCATCTAGAATAGCTGTGAACATTCTGCCGCTTTTATCCCCACTGTGTGCCTGTGCGATAAAAATATGTCTTTGAAAAATACAAATGCAATGGATTTTTCAAACCTATTTTTTAAAATGAAACAGGAAAATTGAACAACATTCTTAAAAATATTTGATGGGAAAAGCAGCAAGTAAATAAAACTCAAGTCAAATTTTCTTTATTATTGTTAAACTTTGATGTCAAACCCAACTGCTACAACTCAAACATTTTAAAGAACCCGATTACCTCAAAACATTTAAACTTCAGGTCACTCAAACGATTCAGCCATCAAAACCTAAACACCCAATTCCAATGAAGTTGGGATGTGTAAAATGTAAACAAAACAGAATACAATGATTTGCAAATCCTCTTCAACCTATATTCAATGGAAAACACCAAAGACAAGATATTTAATGTTCAAACTGATAAACTTTATTGTTTTTGGGCAAATATTTGCTCATTTTGAAATGAATGCCTGCAACACGTTTCAAAAACCTGGGACACTGTGTTTCATCACCTTTCCTTCTAACAACACTCAATAAGCGTTGGAAACTGAGGACACTAATTGTTGAAGCGTTGTACAACCCCTGGCAAAAATTATGGAATCACCGGCCTCGGAGGATGTTCATTCAGTTGTTTAATTTTGTAGAAAAAAAGCAGATCACAGACATGACACAAAACTAAAGTAATTTCAAATGGCAACTTTCTGGCATTAAGAAACACTATAAGAAATCAAGAAAAAAAGATTGTGGCAGTCAGTAACGGTTACTTTTTTAGACCAAGCAGAGGAAAAAAATATGGACTCACTCAATTCTGAGGAATAAATTATGGAATCACCCTGTAAATTTCCATCCCCAAAACTAACACCTGCATCAAATCACATCTGCTTGTTAGTCTGCATCTAAAAAGGAGTGATCACACCTTGGACAGCTGTTGCACCAAGTGGACTGACATGAATCATGGCTCCAACACGAGAGATGCCAATTGAAACAAAGGAGAAGATTATCAAACTCTTAAAAGATGGTAAATCATCACGCAATGTTGCAAAAGATGTTGGTTGTTCACAGTCAGCTGTGTCTAAACTCTGGACCAAATACAAACAACATGGGAAGGTTGTTAAAGGCAAACATACTGGTAGACCAAGGAAGACATCAAAGCGTCAAGACAGAAAACTTAAAGCAATATGTCTCAAAAATCGAAAATGCACAACAAAACAAATGAGGAACGAATGTGAGGAAACTGGAGTCAACGTCTGTGACCGAACTGTAAGAAACCGCCTAAAGGAAATGGGATTTACATACAGAAAAGCTAAACGAAAGCCATCATTAACACCTAAACAGAAAAAACAAGGTTACAATGGGCTAAAGACAAGCAATCGTGGACTGTGGATGACTGGATGAAAGTCATATTCAGTGCCGTTCCAATGAGATTTATAAAGATGACTGCCTGAAGAGAACATGTAAATTTCCACAGTCATTGATGATATGGGGCTGCATGTCATGTAAAGGCACTGGGGAGATGGCTGTCATTACATCATCAATAAATGCACAAGTTTATGTTGATATTTTGGACACTTTTCTGATGTTTAAGGATGATAAAATCATTTTTCAAGAAGATAATGCATCTTGCCATAGATCAAAAACTGTGAAAACATTCCTTGCAAAAAGACACATAGGGTCAATTTCATGACATAGGGTCAATGTCAACGAGCAGATGTGATTTGATGCAGGTGTTAGTTTTGGGGATGGAAATTTACAGGGTGATTCCATAATTTATTCCTCAGAATTGAGTGATTCCATATTTTTTCCTCTGCTTGGTCTAAAAAAGTAACCGTTACTGACTGCCACAATCTTTTTTTCTTGATTTCTTATAGTGTTTCTTAAAGCCAGAAAGTTGCCATTTGAAATGACTTTAGTTTTGTGTCATGTCTGTGATCTGCTTTTTTTCTACAAAATTAAACAACAGAATGAACATCCTCCGAGGCCGGTGATTCCATAATTTTTGCCAGGGGTTGTAGGTGGAATTCTTTCCCATTCTTGCTTGATGTACGACTTCAGTTCAACAGACCAGGGTCTACATTGTCGCATTTTGCGCTTCATAATGGCCATATTTTCAATGGGCAACAGGTCTGGACTGCAGGAAGGCCAGTCTAGTACCCACACTCTTTTACTACGAAGCCACGCTGTTGTAACATGTGCAGAATGTGGCCTGGCATTGTCTTGCTGAAATAAGCAGGGACGTTCCTGAAAAACACGTTGCATGGATGGCAGCATGTGTTGCTCCAAAACCTGGATGTACTTTCAGCATTGATGGTGCCATCACAGATGTGTAAGTTGCCCATGCCATGGGCATAACACACCCCCATACCATCACAGAAGCTGGCTTTTGAACTTTGCGCTGGTAACAATCTGGATGTTTTTTTTCCCTCTTTTGTCCGGAGGACACAAAGTCCATGATTTCCAAAAACAATTTGAAATGTGGACTCATCAAACCACAGCACACTTTTCAACTTTGTGTCTGTCCATTTCAAATGAGCTCCGGCCCAGAGAAGGCGGTGGCATTTCTGGACGTTGTTGATGTATGGCTTTCGCTTTGCATGAGAGAGTTTTAACTTTCACTTGTAGATGTAGCGACAAACTGTGTTAACTGACAATTGCTTTCTGAAGTGTTCCTGAGCCAAACTGCTCCAAATTGTCCAAAATTGCTTCCCCTCCAACTAGTGCTTCTCTCACCTGCTCGCTAAATTTCACACAACAGTCTTCCTCCTTCAGCTTCCACCATCTGATCCTTTGTTGAGCTCTCACTCTCTTCTTCTTCTTCTTTACCTCTAAAGTCATCCTACAAACAACCATCCTATGCTGTCTAGTGACACTCTCTCCTGCCACCACCTTACAGTCTGTGATTTCTTTTAGCTTGCATCTCCTATAAAGAATGTAGTCCACCTGTGTGCACCTTCCTCCACTTTTATATGTTACCCTGTGCTCCTCCCTTTTCTTAAAGTAGGTATTCACCACAGCCATTTCCATCCTTTTTGCAAAATCAACTACCATCTGTCCTTCCCCATTCCTATCCTTGATACCATATCTACCCATTACTTCCTCATCACCTCTGTTCACTTCACCAACATGCCCATTGAAGTCTGCTCCTATCACCACTCTTTCATGCTTGGGCACACTCTCCACCACCTCATCTAACACACTCCAGAAATCTTCTTTCTCCATCTCACAACCTACCTGTGGGGCATATGCACTGATGATATTCATCATCACCCCTTCAATTTCCAACTTCACACTCATCACCCTGTCAGGCACTCGCTTAACCTCCAACACACTTTTAACATACTCTTCCTTTAAAATGACCCCAACACCATTTCTCTTTCTGTCCTCACCATGGTACAACAACTTGTACCCACCGCCGATGCTCCTGCTCTTACTTCCTTCCACTTGGTCTCTTGCACACACAATATGTCTACCTTTCTCCTCTCCATCATATCAGCCAGCTCTCTCCCTTTACCAGTCATACTACCAACATTCAAAGTCCCCACTCTCATTTCCACCCTTCTAGTTTTTAAAGCAATATGTCTCAAAAATCGAAAATGCACAACAAAACAAATGAGGAATGAATGGCAGGAAACTGGAGTCAACGTCTGTGACCGAAGTGTAAGAAACTGCCTAAAGGAAATGGGATTTACATACAGAAAAGCTAAACGAAAGCCATCATTAACACCTAAACAGAAAAAAACAAGGTTACAATGGGCTAAGGAAAAGCAATCGTGGACTGTGGATGACTGGATGAAAGTCATATTCAGTGATGAATCTCGAATCTGCATTGGGCAAGGTGATGATGCTGGAACTTTTGTTTGGTGCCGTTCCAATGAGATTTATAAAGATGACGGGGAGATGGCTGTCATTACATCATCAATAAATGCACAAGTTTACATTGATATTTTGGACACTTTTCTTATCCCATCAATTGAAAGGATGTTTGGGGATGATGAAATCATTTTTCAAGATGATAATGCATCTTGCCATAGAGCAAAAACTGTGAAAACATTCCTTGCAAAAAGACACATAGGGTCAATGTCATGGCCTGCAAATAGTCCAGATCTTAATCCAACTGAAAATCTTTGGTGGAAGTTGAAGAAAATGGTCCATGACAAGGCTCCAACCTGCAAAGCTGATCTGGCAACAGCAATCAGAGAAAGTTGAAGCCAGATTGATGAAGAGTACTGTTTGTCACTCATTAAGTCCATGCCTCAGAGACTGCAAGCTGTTATAAAAGCCAGAGGTGGTGCAAGAAAATACTAGTGATGTGTTGGAGCGTTCTTTTGCTTTTCATGATTTCATAATTTTTTCCTCAGAATTGAGTGATTCCATATTTTTTTTTCCTCTGCTTGGTCTAAAAAAGTAACCGTTACTGACTGCCACAATTTTTTTTCCTGATTTCTTATAGTGTTTCTTAAAGCCAGAAAGTTGCCATTTGAAATGACTTTAGTTTTGTGTCATGTCTGTGATCTGCTTTTTTTCTACAAAATTAAACAACTGAATGAACATCCTCCGAGGCCAGTGATTACATAATTTTTGCTAGGGGTTGTACTACGGCAACCAGACCCCCAACCCCCCCCCAGACCGCGGCCTCGCCTGAAGCCGGCGGCCGACAGAGGGGGCACCGCAGTCTGTGCGCGCGACTACGGAAGCGTGGCAAGCGGACTCACGACTGTGCAGCAATGCACAGCTCAAACTACATCATCAAGTTTGCAGATGATACAACTGTGGTAGGTCTCATCAGCAAGAATGACGAGTCAGCATACAAAGAGGAAGTGCTACGGTTAATGGACTGGTGCAGAACCAACAACCTGTCTCTGAATGTAGACAAGACCAAAAAGATGGTTGTTGACTTCAGAAGGACAAGGCGTGATCACTCTCCACTGCACATCGACGGCTCTGCTGTGGAGATCGTCAAGAACACCAAGTTTCTTGGAGTTCACCTGGCAGAGGATCTCACCTACTCCCTCAACACCAGCACCATAACCAAGAAAGCCCAGCAGCATCTCTACTTCCTGCAAAGGCTGAAGAAGGCACATCTCCCACCTCCCATCCTCGCCACATTCTACAGAGGAACCACTGAGAGCATCCTGAGCAGCTGTATCACTGCCTGGTTTGGGAACTGCACTGTATCGGATCGCAAGTCCCTGCAGCGAGTACTGAGGACGGCTGAGAAGATCATCGGTGTCTCTCTTCCCACCATCACAGACATTTACACCACACGATGCATCCGCAAAGCAACCAGTATTGTGGATGATCACACACACCCCTCACACTCACTCTTCACCCTCCTACCATCTGGACAAAGGTACCAAAGCATCCGGGCCCTCACGTCCAGACTGTGCAACAGCTTCTTCCCCCAAATAATCAGACTCCACAACAATCAGAGTCTGGTCTGAACAGTCACACATATTTCAGTGACTGGACTGAACACACGCGCACGCACACACACACACACACACACACCTATCTTTTAAGAGTGCAATGTTTATGGTCAATAACTGCTGCTATGCTTTTCACTTTATAAAAAATGGTCACAACCGCACTTTACTGCTTACCTGTATTTATTACTGTTTATCGTGATAAATCATAGTAATATTCTTTGTAGCACCTTTGGTCCTAGAGGAACGTTGTTTTGTTTCACTGTGTATATGGTTGAAATGACAATAAAACTACTTGAACTTGAACATTACTTTAAAACTAAAACATATATCTGATGTTTTCACTTTATAAAACTTCAGACGTGACGTTAATTTAAATAACTTGTCCAAAATTAGTTTGGTTAAAATTTTAACCATAAGTTAAAAATGTATGCCTCTGGATGACTTGGGTGATACTGCCAGCGTATCAGTATGGGGTCAAAAGAAATGAGCTTTTTTCTTTTTTGTGACAAGTTCGTCTTTGCCTGCAGAGGATAAAGCATTTTTTTCTAGAACCAGCTCTCCTCTGTTTACAGAGGACAGAACTGCGCATCTACTATAAAACATTTAACAGGTAGGTACCTAACTGATTTTAGTTTTCATAGATGTTTGTAACTATTCCGCTTTGTTTACCACGTCTGCAAAAATACATTAGCGGTCTAAAAATTATCGGACCAAAACTTATGGGAAGATAATCAGTCCAATGACGGTTTTCAAAGTTATCTGAAAAGCTAATCCGATAATGAAAACATTATCTTCGATAATTAGCTGTTAGCGGAACTGTGCCCACCACTGTGTACAATGACACTAAAGGCTATATTATTCTTATCATTATTAGTATTATATTATTACTTGACATATCAGTAAGTAAAGGATTATTCTCATGCCAGTTTCACTTGAATATCTTCCGTGTTATTGAAAAAAAATTACGTTAGAGGCTAAACTTTTCAGGCAACCCGTGTGTGTGAGTGTGCGCGTACACGTTTTTCATCCAACTTTTTTCCCTTAAAGTGTGTGACAAAGACTGGAGATCATTAAATGTTCTTTTCTTTCTTTTTTGGTCAACTGATCTAGACTCAGATGTTTTATTGATCTTGAGCTACCAAAACAAAATAACATGGGTTATATGCCTTTGTATAAAGAAAAAACTGTTGATGGTAGTGTGTTGTTCTGAAACTAGAAAGCTCTTTGATCAATCTCTCAGTACCCTTGTACATATGAAGTGTACTTGAAAAGACATTAAATCCCAATCTGCTCAAGTCCCAACCACATTAAGGTTTTGCTATAATGACATTACCAAATATTGTTCGTCCACCTATTATGAATTAGTCCAATGTTCTAGAAAATATTAAAGCTGTAATCTCTTTTTAAACATATTAGTCATGAAAAGGATTTTCTTTGGCATAAATATAATTTTATTCCTTAGTTTTCTAAAACAGGCTTAAAAATGTCATATTGCCAACATGATCAAAATTCACCTTGTCTAGAAATGATGTAGGATTCTGATCTACAAGAGTACAGACGCCATGACACATTGGAAAACCCAGTGCCGAAGGGCCAATATACTGCTCCATGACATATGCTCGTGTTAGCATCAAGTCGCAGAAGAAACAGTGCAGACCTTCATTTATGACTGATATTGCAAAAACCTAAAATGGAAAAAGAAATACAATAATGGATACGGCTAATAAACAGGCCACCGGTGATCCTACTGGGAAGCATCCCAGATAAAATCTGGCCATATTTCAGATGAAACTTTTGTTGGATATGTGCTGGACAGGTAAAACGACACTCACGCATGTCTGCTACTGTGTCAGTAGACAACATATTTACTTGGTTTGGCAAAATGAGTTAGTGGGGAGATTAACATTTTATTACAGGTTTCATAGATGTATTTTTATCTTTTAATAAGTATTTGGTCATCGACAAACAAGCAAGATTTCTGGCTCTCACAGACCTGTAACGTCTTGTTTAAGACGTTCCTCTGTCCTCCACCTGTTACCTGTATTAATGACACCTGTTTGGACTCATTATCTGTATAAAAGACACCTATCCACAGCCTCCAACAGTCAGACTCCAAACTCAACCATGGCCAAGACCAAAGAGCTGTCAAAGGACACCAGGAGGAAAATTGTAGACCTGCACCAGGCTGGGAAGAGTGAATCTACAATAGTCAAGCAGGTTGGTGTGAATAAATCAACTGTGGGAGCAATTGTAAGAAAATGGAAGACATACAAGACCATTGATAATCTCCCTCCATCTGGGGCTCCACGCAAGATGTAATTCCGATCATGAAAGCGGTGAACAAAAATCCCAGAACTACACGGAAGGACGTGATGAATGACCTGCAGAGAGCTGGGACCAAAGTAACAAAGGGTACACACTACGCAGAGAGGGACTCAAATCCTGCAGTGCCAGGCATGTCCCCCTGCTTAAGCCAGCATGTGTCCAGGCCCGTCTGAAGTTTGCCAGAGAGGATATGGATGATACAGAAGAGGATTGGGAGAATATCATGTGGTCAGATGAAACTAAAATAGAATATTTTGGTAAAAACTCAACTCGTCGTGTTTGGAGGAAGAAGAATGCTGAGTTGCATTCCAAGAACACTGTTCCTACTGTGAAGCATGGGGGTGGAAACATCATGTTTTAAGGCTGTTTTTCTGCAAAGGGGACAGGACGACTGATCCATGTTAAGGGAAGAATGAACGTTGCCATATATCGTGAGATTTTAAGCCAAAACCTCCTTCCATCAGTGAGAGCATTGAAGATACAACATGGCTGGGTCTTCCAGCATGACAATGATCCCAAACACACTGCTCGGGCAACAAAGGAGTGGCTCCATAAAAAGCATTTCAGGGTCCTGGAGTGGCCAAACCAGTCTCCAGACCTCAACCCCAAAGACAATTTGTGGAGGGAGTTGAAAGTCTGTGTTGCCCAGCGACAGCCCCAAAACATCACTGCTCTCGAGGAGATCTGCATGGAGGAGTGGGCCAAAATACCAGCTACAATGTGTGCAAACCTGGTGAAGACGTACAGGAAACGTTTGACCTCTGTCATTGCCAACAAAGATTATGTTACAGAGTATTGAGTTGAACTTTTGTTATTGACCAAATACTTATTTTCCACCATAATTTACAAATAAATTCTTTAAAAATCCTACAATGTGATTTCCTGGATTTTTTTTCTCATTTTGTCTCTCATAGTTGAAGCGTACCTATGACGAAAATTACAGACCTCTCTCATCTTTCTAAGTAGGGGAACATGCACAATCAGGAACTGACTAAATACTTTTTTACACCACTGTACATTTCAACACCAAGTAAATGTCAATTTTCTGAAAGGTCAAATGAGATTACAACTCAACAATTAACCAACACTAATGTACAAAGTTCATTTTATGTGAATAAACTCACTATGTTTGATATTTTCAAGCTGACATTAATGTTTGTTTGTAATATTCAGTTTCCTCAAAATGTTCGAGTTGGGCTAAGTTCAAATTTACAATGTGTGCCAACCAAGCAACAGAATATACTAGAAGAAGTTGGACAACTTGGAAAGACTCACTGCTGAAAAGGGATGAAATGCTGTTTGTCCTCATCGTCTGTTTTGCCATGGGCAACATCACTTATGTCCATCACTGCAATGACAAAGACACTGTGTGTATCGCAACAAGACAAACAGGCTGTTGTCTAGGATAAACCAATTTACCAGACAGTTTTGTTTCGATGCCAAAATGAAAGTAAGAGAAAAATTTCTTGCCTTTAGTTCCCAAAAGTTCAATTTGCCCCTAAACTGTAAATGAAACTTTCTGCAAATGAAACAGAGGCGCAGTTGTGGTTGTTGGATTTCACTCACCTGTTGCCAAGCACAGCAGACAGCCTCAACACAAAGACAGACAGAGGGTCATTGATCTCCTGTTTGCAAATGGATGAGCCCACGGACTTGTGCATTCCACCCGGCTCTTTTAGGTTTTTCCACCCCAGGCTAAGAATAATTTGACTTTTGAGTTAAATGTTCTTTCTAACTCTGGTTTCAGTCCATTTGCTGGAACACTCAAGGAAACTATTTCTCATCAAATCCACTAATCATCTGGGCAAAAACAAAAACACCTTTGCTAAACCGGTTTTCACTGACTTCTTTACCTAAGTAGAGCAGAGGCATTTTTTTAGACCAGGAAGCCAGTGTTCCAAATTCATACAGCACACTGATCCTTCATTCTGACACCATAAAATAACTAAATATCACCGCACAGGATGGTGTGGTTTTTATATGGACTTTGATCACTCTTAAGCAAACATTTGAAGAGCTTCTTACCAGCCACACCAAACGGTCTCCTTAGTCCGCCAGTGTGTTTTTTGCCTTCTTTGAGCTCCATGCTGCCAACTCGGATGATCTGACACACCAGGAAGAGACGCTGTCTCATCAAATCACTGCTGCTCAGGTCCTGCAAATACCAGACAAACACAAAGATGATTTATTGCTCCCTGACATATTTGAGAGATAATGTGCTGCACATAAACCAGGCCATGAACCGCATGTATCTGAAGGCAGTCACTGTGCATTTATGCAGCAGGAGCGCTGTGTGTGCATGATCAAACCAGCATATCATAAAACAAATCCCTGGGAAATAAGAGAAAAGGATGCAGAACGCGTCAGACATGTGAAAAATGTTGATTTCTCTTTGAGTTGGTACATTTAGCTGTAAAATTCTGTTCCTTCGTGATCAACACCACAATTCTTTATCGTGCATGTGTACATTACCCCATCTGCTGGTTTGTAGTGACCTGCTGCAACAAAAACAACGAAAGCCAAAAAGAAGAAACAAAATTCATTTAGTTTTCAAAAGTGTGCCATGAGTGTGAGCAATTCCGTGAATCTTTCTGTAAACCAGCAGCTGTCCAGAGAAAATGAGCTTCGTGTCAGAGATTTTAGGTGGTTTTGAATTTGTTTAAGCAGCAGTGAGAATACTTTCGGCAGGATGGGAGGCAGTTACCGTGAACAATGCTGGCAGGTTGTTAAGTTTTTCAATTTCTTTAGGCATGCCCATACTGTCCCAGCACACCAGGAAGTTCTCACTGTGTGAATTTAAATAAGAATCACAGTTAGATATGGAGAAATGAAAACAACATATGAAGCATCATGTGAAATGTAGTACAACATATAATAAAAGGAAAGTAAATTTAAGCAGATTTCTGTAGTACTATAATTTTTCTTTTTGATAGCAGCAGAAATGTGAGTCAGCATTCCCACTCTTTAGTAATAACTGATTCAAATATACTGTAGTAAAATAATCATTACTAGCGGGCTGTCCATGGGGATCCACGGGCTCTAGATTGGGTAGTGTTTATAAAATAGGTAGCTGACATTTTTCAAGGGTGGTAATAAAAGTTTCTATAATGAGTTGGAATGGAGTGTGAGTCCAGAATGTTTTTAGAAATATTAGACCTCAACAGATTTTTGAAGAACTCAACTCTTATTTAATGTTAATTATGTAATTTTTTTAAATGTAAAATTTTATGTTAATTTACTGTCTTAATGTACTTATAAACTGTTTAGGATCTTGCTGTCTTATACACACACACTACTACTAGCATTATTATTATCATTATTATTATTTTATTTTTATTGCTATTTTGTCATCTGACTTTTAAATGGACCATAATGCAAATACGTGTTTTCAGTTTCTTGTGTCATCCATGTGTTTTAACATATTTACAATTATATTATGTACTTACATTGAACTTACTAAATAAAATCATGCACACACTTATGTAGTCACACTGTTAATATATAAATGATTGACTGCCCCCTGCTGGATTGGATTGTGAGTCCAGAATGTAAATATCAATTTCTAATTGTTCAGTCATTGTTCAGTGTTGTTGTGTAATATATGTCGCTTCTCTAAAAATATTAATCCTATCAACATTCGGTTTGGCACTGTTCATCCTTAACCCAAAATACATAAGCACACCAAATGGTAAATGTCAGCTCTCCCATTTGTGAGTGTTCAAAATTGCACGCACAGCTGTTTGTCTTTTCTGCATTCTGCTGTACCCAGGTGCTTTTAATTAGACAAACAGACTGTGGCGAAAGACACTGAAAGCAATACACATTTCACTCATGGTACCAACATAACATTTAACTAAACTGACCAAGCCAAATGAACTACAAAAACACAATAAATCAATAAAACTAACAACACTGTTAAACTAAAATGAACCACAATAACAACATTTAAAACCTCAAAAAACCCAAACTCCCATGGTGCACTGCAGCACAAAGTCCATTCTTTACTGGTTAGTTAAACACTAATTTCTCAAAAAAATATTTGTCCTATCAACTTTCCGTTTTCACAGCGTTCATCCTTGACCCAAAATATATAAGCATACCAAGCGGCAAATGTCAGCTCTCCCTGGTTTCGCTGTGATCAAAGCCAAACTCACACATGCACATAGAGGCCACTTGGCGATTGTAATATAAATGTCATGACTGTGTTTGTCACTTAAGGCTTGTGTGGTTTTTTTCTTTGTTCTCAGCTCTGTAAAAAATGGATGTCTCTCTACAGTAATTTTCATCTAGCTTCATGTTTTCTGTCGGTTTCAGTTTTTAAAAAATATTTGGCTGTGTGCACTCCATGTTTTTGCATGCGTAGCAGAGTCGATGCTCTGACCACCTCTCATGTAGACACAAAACAAATGCTGCACACTGACATGGCATGGTACTTTTTATCTGTATGCAGTTAAAAAGCAGGTGATCCAAAGACACTGCGCCTTTGGATCACAAACCCGTCTCCCAAAAGTGCCTTTACGCACCTCCGTGCTTGAGGTAAATGGCAGAACATTCATTTTTATTCAGGGAAACAGCAGAACACCCCTTTTCTGGCAGCACATAGTGCGAGTAGAGTGGCAGGAGTCTCAGCACGTATTACGAACACACTCTATGACGGATTTTCACCCCACGCCACATCAGTGACACACATTTTTCAGTGCCAGTCGAGCTAATGTGGCTGAAACGGAGCCAGCAACTGCAGAGCCGAATAAGAGTCTGCAAATTAGTGCGTGAGGAAAAATTTAGAATTTTAAAAAATTTAATATTTTACTCACTAATGATTTACTTGTAGTAATTAATGTACACAAATGGCATAATAATTTTGTGTGTACTGCAGTGTGTGAATGGGAATGCTGAAAGTTCATTGTTCCCTTAGGCCATTCGAAATACAACATTAATAACAGCTGCATTTATGTGTACCAGCACCAAGTCCTTGCTGGTCTTCATGCTACCACAAAGCCACAGCTGACAAAAAAAAAAAAAAAAAAAAAAATGCCAAAATGCAACCAGCAGAACCACCATAATGTCAGTTACACTTTTGTTTTTCCTGCAAAAAAAAGTGAAAATAATATGCTGAGGAATATCCCCTATTTAGCATTAAAACCTGAATCTAAATATATATTTCAGGAACATATTAATTTTCACAATTATAAATTCCACTGCCCCTGCCAGGGAGGTTATGTCCACCCACATAACTGGCAACAATTATATCAAAACTAATGAACCAATTTTCCTAAATCTTGGTATTAAAAATGAAAGAAATGTTGAGGCAACCCTAGAATAGAAACAATTAAATTTTATGGCAGATAAGTAAAAAGTGGCAGCACTACGAAACTTTTAAAAACTTGAAAATGAATTTAGAATGGTAACTAACGCACACATCACAGTTAAGTGACAACACTATCCAGTTAAACATAATCTAGTATTAATCACAGAACTAGTCCTAACCATGTGCAGCTAATTTCTTATTTTCATCATAGAATTTTAAAGTAATTTATGGTTTGGCTAAAATGCAGCTGTATAAATGAATTTCAAATTTAAACCATTCCAAGAAAATGATCAAACGTGAGTGCCTGCAGCTTTGCTGGATCATTTCAGATGAGTGAATGTCAACATCTACCTGAATGATGCTGTCAGGAAAGCTACAGAATTTTCAAGTACTTGTTTTTTCTGCTTGTGATATGTAGTGCCATGACAATTTGAGAGCAGAGAAGTTGGTCAGGTACTTTAGAAACCGTAAGAGGTGAAGCTTTGAAGGCCAACACTCAAATATGTCAATATAGCTGTCCAAGTCAGTCAGTGTGGGTTATTTATTACCCTACGGTCACATTACCTACAAATAAGGGTGACGAGCAGTTGACATTTGTTGTTTCATAGGTGTTCCCGGGGCATGGCCAGCTCATGGTTACTTATCATTAATGTCTACAATGTTTAATGATAGAGTATAAAGGATGGGAAAACCAGACATTGTCACAGTGTGTTTCTTCCAAGCCTGACTGCATAATGGAACCAAAATTCAACTGACTTGGTTTAGTCCAACCTCTTTCACAGTGATGCTCCTGTATCACTACTTAGCATGCTAACATCTCTATATGATGTCTTATAAACCCCTTCAGAGGTGTGACTGTCGGGTAAAGAGCTGCAGTCCAATGGACACGCCAAGGGTCTGCATCAACAGCGCGGATAGGACAAACAGCCATAGCTACTACATCTCATCATAGGCAACTTCCATTAAAATACTGAAATTTCATTTAAATTAGACTCACACATGTTTGTGCAAATTGGTGTACACTCTGTTTGGCACAAAAGCACCAAAGATCATTCAAAATGCATTTCAGTGTCACAGAAATATCTACTTCACTCAATGTGACCTCTGCTTGGTTAGTGTGCCAACATGAAAACGGGACCACTGATCTGGCTAACTGACAAAAATTGAAATACTAACAAATACAGTAAACTGGTCAAATTCACTACAGTCAATATGGCAATTCAGCTTGATTTTAAAGTCTGAATACATATTAATGACCTCAGAGGATCTCTTCGTTTCTGCTGTGCACAAGAACCAGTATTCTTAATTGTTCATTTTCTAACTGTTGTGTGAATAACTCTCATTAGTTTCGCATGTGTTTTACAAAAAAATTGGGTCAGCAAAATCCAACTTTCCATGACTAGACAGTCCCCCCCAATGATTATCTGTACTAAATTACATTCAAATGCTTTTTTTGCACAACATGCATATCTTGATGGCATTTGAACTTTGGTCCAAACGACAAATAACAACAATGTGAATATGAGGAGTCTTGTTTAGTAGTGTGTTTTTAAATACAATTTTCAAATTTAAGGAAAAAATAAAGAAAATAAATCATCACTACATTACTTAGGCCTATTATAAGTTGTGAGAAACGTCATCATCATATGATGATTAAATACTTTTTTTTTCTTTGTGTCTTGTCGCTTGCTGCACATCACATTGCCAGAATACAAAAGCAGTCTCTGTTTGCCAGATTTACAAAGTAAACTCAGGTTTTTCATAGGGTTCAATATTTTTGGGCAAGTAAAACATTTCTACCGATGTTACAATAAACACATCTTACACAGATTGACGGTCAGAATTAAAATAATCGACAATATAGAGTGAATCTAAAACAAACGGCTAAAATTAAATCTTCATTGTTAACGTTCGAGACAAAAAGAGGATCAAACCTGATGAATTCTGATTGGTCAGGGTCGTAAAGAGACATGAGCAGCTCCGCATCCTCTCCAATGTTACACACAAAGTTCTTCAGGTTCATGAGCAGACTGTAGGTGTGCACTGTACTGAACAAGGTCTGACGCCTCATTTCCAGGTTTTGCAGCCTCGTCTGGAAAATACAAAGTGCCCATGGCCGTGCATGGATACATGAAGTAAAATGGAACAACTGCTGCAGTTCCACAACTGACAACAACAACAACAACAAAAAAAACCACAATTGTGCCTTCTCTTCCTGTATCCTGTCATCAACACTGCGGGATGCAGTCTCATGGGCCCGGAACAGGTTGATGGTACTGGTCTGGTCCGGATCCAATGTGTTTCCTGCTTCATCTCGAACCACAAGGTCCAATCCAAGAATTCTGAAAGAGCATCAAACAGCAGCCGATAAGCTCAGAGGGGCAATCTTAGTGCCATGACTGGAGTGTATAAAACTTTACAACAGGGTTCATGTCAGAAGGCGATTTATTGCGGTACAATAAGGCAGCAGGATCCATACCGGTTTCCATAATCAATCTTGGCTGTGACTTTCTTTCTCAGCTCGACAAGGTCATCTTTGGGCAGCGTTCCTGACACTATCTGCGATCGAAATTCAATGAGGCTGTAGGCCATCTGCTGAACACTCCTGAACAAGGGTAACTTGTTCGTCTGTCAGATAAAACCAGTTTGCATGATAGGCAACACATTCTTCACAGAATGAAACAGAATATTACAGTTTAGTCCGTGTAGTGAGAGACTGAATTTTTTACAGAGTCCAAACGAAACAGAAAGGCAAAAGACAGCAACTCGACACATACCACATAGAGCTTGTGCCATATCTGGGCCCATTCCCTCAGAGTGGCCCCGAGCTCCTGCACCAGGGGTAAATCTGCTGGAATAATTATTTCCTGTTGGCTATCAGCCACAACAAGAGAACAATGAGACAGCACAAAGGTGGATAAACACTCAATGATGTCATATTTTGGAACAAATATTATTATTGAATCTAAACATGACAAGAACAGTAAGCGGAAGATTATGTCCAAAGGGAGATTATGATTTTATTTATAACTATTAAAGTTAAAGAAACATTAATTTATCCATATACAGGATGAGCATAAATGTACTCCTTGATTTGAAGAATGTATAATATCAAAAATGACTGGAATGTGTACATGGTAACCGCAGATACATTAACTCAACAAGAGCAACAGAGAGACAGGTCAACAGAGAGCAACAGAGAGACAGGTCGAAAAGAGAAGAAGAGAGAGACAGGTCAACAGAGAGCAACAGAGACACGGGTCAAAAGAGAGCAACAGAGACACGGGTCAAAAGAGAGCAAAAGAGCGACGGGTCAAAAGAGAGCAAGAGAGAGACGGGTCAAAAGAGAGCAAGAGAGAGACGTGTCAAAAGAGAGCAAGAGAGAGACGTGTCAAAAGAGAGCAGGAGAGAGACGTGTCAAAAGAGAGCAAGAGAGAGACGTGTCAAAAAAGAGCAAGAGAGAGACGGGTCAAAAGAGAGCAAGAGAGAGACGGGTCAAAAGAGAGCAAGAGAGAAGCGGGTCAAAAGAGAGCAAGAGAGAAGCGGGTCAAAAGAGAGCAAGAGAGAAGCGGGTCAAAAGAGAGCAAGAGAGAAGCGGGTCAAAAGAAAGCAAGAGAGAGACGGGTCAAAAGAGAGCAAGAGAGAAGCAGGTCAAAAGAGAGCAAAAGAGCAACAGGTCAAAAGAGAGCAAAAGAGCAACAGGTCAAAAGAGAGCAAGCGAGAGAGGTCAAAAGAGAGCAAGAGAGAGGCAGGTCAAAAGAGAGCAAAAGAGCGACAGGTCAAAAGAGAGCAAGAGAAAGGCATGTCAAAAGAGAGCAAGAGAAAGGCATGTCAAAAGAGAGCAAGAGAAAGGCATGTCAAAAGAGAGCAAGAGAGAGGCAGGTCAAAAGAGAGCAAAAGAGCGACAGGTCGAAAGAGAGCAAAAGAGCGACAGGTCGAAAGAGAGCAAAAGAGCGACAGGTCAAAAGAGAGCAAAAGAGCGACAGGTCAAAAGAGAGCAAAAGAGCGACAGGTCAAAAGAGAGCAAGAGAGAAGCGGGTCAAAAGAGAGCAAGAGAGAAGCGGGTCAAAAGAGAGCAAGAGAGAAGCGGGTCAAAAGAGAGCAAGAGAGAGGCATGTCAAAAGAGAGCGAGAAAGAGGCAGGTCAAAAGAGAGCAACAGAGTGCAGTGAGGATAACATGACTTCCTTCCTTTTAAAAAAGAATAGTTTGCACCATGTGTCATGCTTAGTTATCATGTTACGGGGTAACATGTGTCACGTCATATAATCCAATGGACGTCGACATTGTTTGACCTTTACTTTGGAGACCAGACATTCAACACAATCAGAACTATTCCATTTGTTAATCCTATTAGTTCAACCATTAATTTGCACCACGCTTTACCAAAACTGGAGTAACTTTAACTTTTGACCCCTGTACAAACTGAAACTGACCTTTGTCACCATTCTTGCTGTTTTTACCCCATAACTCCAGAACATTCAGTCATAGATAGTCCAAACTATTTTTGGAATCACTGTCATCAGATCCATAATGTGGTATCACTTTCAATATGATTGGAACATTTTTTAATTTTGACCCTGTGAAATTCTTCAATTGACCCCTACTTGGCCCCCTATTGAAAATTCAAATGGCTAAAGTTATTTTTCTACAATATGTACCAAAAGGTATACACAGTCAAATGTTGATGCTTGTAACCAGATTTGAACAATTCTTACAGTTATCTGCTATACTATTTTGTTCTGGACAAGCAACCAGAGCAGGAGGATCCACCAATGTGTGCACAGATCTCCATAGTGGGTCGGATCATGCACTTCTTTTTGCAGCTTCTCCAGGACTCAGGGGCTACAGAGCGCCGTCCAGCACCGAGTCCTGAAACGCTGAGCAGGATGCAGACACACACTGCTCCAGCAGCGGCTCCAGGTGCTTTTCGTTTAAAGCATGGAGATCGTTAGCTTTGGTTTCGTTCTGTTCCTATTTTTTTCCCTTTGTTCAGAAATCGTCGTATACCGTGTGACTGGGCCATAAGGGGTTATATAACCCATTCAAAAACTTTATATTGCGATATATATACACTTACCATGAAGGGATTCAATTTATGCCACGATATTTATTTTAGGTCATATTGCCCAGCCCTAGGCATAACCAAAAGACAAATCATTGCTTTATTCTGCTTTGCAGACAAGCTTACTGAAATCAAATCCTTAATTTTGGCAATTACATGAGGACTGTCCTGTTATTTGCAAATGACAAGGTGGGGTGGTAAAACAAAGTGTGTCATTACTAAGATGATATGTTTACTGATAGGAATCTCACCCTGATCCCTCAACTGTAGCCTCCTTTAAGTGGATGTAGGAAGCTGGGAAAATGCCCTGAGGAAACAAAAAAATAAATAAACCATTATCAGTGTACTGTATACATCACAGAAGTAATCACACAATAATTCAGTGCTCTTTTGATGTCCATACCTTCTGTGACTTGTTGCGTAGTGTGTAGCCCCGATACCAACCTAAGAAGCAACACGTTAAGGAGTCAGTGTGTAAGACTGATCTCAGAACAGTGGAGAGGATACATATTATTTAATGTCATGCTTGAATCAATATTGGAAATTTTTAGTTCCTGCATCAGCTTGTTCTGTAGAGGAAAACAGTTATGTGTTGGGGCCTGCTGAGTGTTCACTCACCTTCCAATTTCTCCAGTATGTGCACCGTGTCCCCCACCTGTAGACACAACTCCGGCTCACCTCTGGGATCATAATTGTAGATGGCTGAGGGACAGAGCAGGACTGTCTCATTATGTGAAACCACAACAACACTCAGTAAGTAAGAAAGAAAGGTTCTGTCGGACAATTTGATGAGTTTTGTTGCACACCAAGGTCCAATTGAATCCCAAATCCCTCCTCAATCAATCGCTCATTGCACAGAAGACTATTTCTGTTTTTTAAAGGTTTTGGATCAGATGTTTGCAGTTTCTTACTGTTTTGGTGGGGGGGGTGTTCATCCTCACTGACCAAGAAGCTGCAGTCTTGTTGATTTTGATCTCTGATTTATTTCTCATCATATTGATCTTCCTAACAGCAGGCTGTGTATTTGTGCCTCCAAGACTGAAACCCCGCAAGTGTTTTGATGGTTCTTAATTGAAATGGATGCACCCGATGCTGCTTTTACTGCTGCAGGAAAAAGAACTGCGCTGGAACAGGTAACAGGACTGATGCTATGTCAACACTTGAGGACCAAACTTTTAAAAGTGTTTCATACCCTGGGACTCATGCTACAATGATTAATCAATCATTAATTGAATATTAAATTAATCAACACACTGCAAAAACAGCCATAATATAAATATGCCAAACATTCTGAAATTTTAATAAAATGTTCTTGTTTTGAAAGAAGAAAAAAAATATCTTAAACATATCTTATAAATGTAGCCACGTTAAAACTGCAAAGTGCCTTACAACTAGGATAAAAGGCTAAAATTTAAGGACGTTGTGCCTATTATAAGCAAAGAAACACTGTTATACGAGGTCTGTCCATAAAGTATCGTACCTTTTTATTTTTTTTTTAAACTATATGGATTTGATTCATATGTTTTCACGTCAGACAAGCTTGAACCCTCGTGCGCATGCGTGAGTTTTTCCACGCCTGTCGGTGACGTCATTCGCCTGTGAGCATGCCTTGTGGAAGGAGTGGTCCCGTCCCGTCGTCGGATTTTCATTGTCTGGAAATGACAGAATGATTTGGGGGTTTTTTCCATCAGAATTTTTTCAGAAGCTGTTAGAGACTGGCACCTGGAAACTATTCGAAAAATTTATCCGGCTTTCGGTGAAAATTTTACAGGCTTCACAGAGAATAAGGTCTGGTAGTACAGCTTTAAGGACCCCTTTAAGGACGCTCAGCGCGCCACGCTGCGAGCTGCGACGACACGGCACAAGCCACCGGACCATTTCTGAGCTGATGGCTCTGTGGATACGAGACTGTCGTGTGCTCTTTCTCTGGTTATCACAAGAGCTGGACATCAGCCATTTTCCGGCAGATTTCACTTTTAACGAGATTTTGTCATGGAAAGCCGCGCGGAGGCTTCGCGCGTCACGACCGATTCGCTTTGGAAGCGAGACAAAGGAACACCTCCGTTTCGGCGTGTCAGAGGACAAGTTTGGACATGTCCAGCTCGCCACAATTTCACTGATACTTACTGGACTGGTAAGCACTGAAAGCCGAGATAGACATGTCCACAAATTATGGTTCAAATTATTTAAAAAACGTATTAAATTAGATGTATTATGTTGTGTGGGCCGCCAGAAGAGGATGTACTGCTGGCCCACCACCAAAGGGCGCCCTGCCTGAAGTGCGGGCTTCAGGCACGAGAGGGCGCTGCCGCCACGGACACAGCCGGGAGTGACAGCTGTCACTCATTAATTCCTGACAGCTGTCACACATTCTTCATCATCGCACTCCATAAAGACCAGACGTCATCTCCACCTCATCGCCGAGATATCATACTTCATTGGAGGTAATATCCTCAGCCTTTGTGGAAATATTGAGAATCTGTTTATTGTGAGTGTTTGCAGGAGTTCCGGTCCTTTTGTGGAAGCTGTGCAATACGGCACTCTTTTTCCTCTGAGGACGCGCTGCAAGTATTGAGTGAGAGGTGGAGGTGGCATTCCCACCGCTGTTGTTACTGGGTGTACACACACCCACACTTGACTGTCTTTGTTCTTCGCCAGCAGTACCAGATCCGACAGTCGGGGACGGTCATCACCTGGGAATTCGGGACTTGGCGGCTCCAGTATTCACCAGGTTCTGTGGGGGCGGAAATCGTGTGGTTCCGGCTCTTCTCAGGACAGACGTCTTCTATCCTCGAGCCTGCCCACACGTCACCTTTGTAATTTGACTGTAATTATATTCTGAGATTGTCTGTATGTTCGTTGTGCACGTTTCACAACATTAAATTGTTACCTTTTGGCTCATCTATTGACCGTTCATTTGCGCCCCCTGTTGTGGGTCCGTGTCACTACACTTTCACAACAGGATATCTCAGCCAGCGTCATGGACTCCGAGGGGCGTCACCCGGCTGTTGAACGACCAATGGGAGAGGAGGGAGCGCAGGCACCTGCAGGAGGCGTGATTGGTGAGCTACAGCACATTCTCACCGCCTTTACGGCTCGGTTGGATCAAATGACCGAGCAAAACATCCTCCTGAACCGCAGGGTGGAGGCTCTCTCCGCACAGATGGCAGCGAGTGCTCAGGGCGCTGCTGCAGCTCGTCCTCCTGTCAACCCTGTGCAGGATATAAACGTTCCAGTGGTGGTTCAACAACCCCTCCCACCATCCCCTGAAGCATACATAAGCCCTCCTGAGCCGTACGGAGGTTGTGTGGAGACGTGCGCGGACTTTCTTATGCAGTGTTCGCTCGTCTTCGCACAACGTCCCGTCATGTACGCATCAGATGCTAGTAAAATAGCTTATGTGATTGCTCTGCTTCGGGGTAAAGCACGCGCCTGGGCTACGGCGCTCTGGGAACAGAACTCACGGTTGTTATCAGCATACACTGGGTTTGTGGGGGAGTTCAGAACAGTGTTTGATCACCCTAACAGAGGAGAGACCGCTTCAACCGTGCTGCTGTCAATGAGACAGGGACGCGAGAGCGCAGCCACTTATGCAGTCAACTTCCGCATCGCGGCTGCGAGGTCCGGCTGGAATAACGTTGCGCTCCGCGCCGCCTTCATAAACGGACTGTTGTTGGTTCTGAAGGAGCAGCTGGTAGCTAAGGAGGAACCGCGGGATTTAGATGGGCTTATCGATCTCGTTATACGGTTAGACAATCGGTTGGAGGAACGCCGTCGGGAGCGAGGCGAAGGACGTGACCGGATACGCGCCGCCCCTCTCCCTTCCGGGTTCGAAAAGGGCCCTCCCCATGCTCCACAGCCACAGCGCTCCGTGGGGTAACAGCTCCCCCTGCTGACGTTGTTAGGGAAACGCACAGGGCCAAAATGAGGAGGCTGATCCGCGGGGAGTGTTTTCTCTGCAGCTCAAAGGAGCACATACAGAAAAACTGCCCCAAACGGCCAAAACGACAACAATCGCCCTTAGAGACTGGGCTAAGGGGGGGTCAAAACATTCAATTGAGACACACACAGATTGCCACACGACTCCCAGTCACAATCCTGAGCGGGGATTTAACCCTTCAAGCCCCAGCACTGGTGGACACGGGGTCAGAAGGGAATTTGCTAGACAGCAGATGGGCAAGGGAGGTAGGGCTCCCTCTGGTGGCGCTTCCTTCGCCATTACAGGTTCGGGCACTAGATGGCACCCTCCTCCCTTTACTCACACACAAGACACAACCAGTAACTCTGGTGGTGTCTGGAAACCATCGGGAGGAGATTGAGTTTTTTGTAACTCCTTCTACCTCCCGTGTGATTTTGGGCTTCCCATGGATGTTGAAGCACAATCCCCGGATTGATTGGCCATCTGGGGTGGTGGTTCAGTGGAGCGAAACCTGCCATCGGGCGTGTTTAGGATCCTCGGTTCCTCCCGGTTTACAGGCTAAGGAGGAGGTCAAAGTCCCTCCCAATCTAACGGCAGTGCCGGTTGAGTACCACGATCTTGCTGACGTCTTCAGCAAGGATCTGGCACTCACCCTTCCCCCGCACCGTCCGTACGATTGTGCCATTGATTTGGTTCCAGGCGCTGAGTTCCCGTCCAGCAGGCTGTACAACCTCTCACGACCTGAGCGCGAATCAATGGAGACCTACATCCGGGACTCATTAGCTGCCGGGCTGATCCGGAACTCGACCTCCCCGATGGGGGCAGGTTTCTTTTTTGTGGGCAAGAAAGATGGCGGACTCCGTCCATGCATTGATTACAGGGGGCTGAATGAGATTACGGTTCGCAATCGATACCCGTTGCCATTGTTGGATTCCGTGTTCACCCCCCTGCATGGAGCCAAAATCTTTACTAAGCTGGATCTTAGAAATGCGTATCACCTGATTCGGATCCGGAAGGGAGACGAATGGAAGACGGCATTTAACACCCCGTTAGGTCACTTGGAGTACCTGGTCATGCCGTTCAGCCTCACCAACGCCCCCGCGATGTTCCAAGCCTTGGTTAACGACGTCTTGCGAGACTTCCTGCACCGATTCGTCTTCATATATCTGGACGATATTCTCATCTTTTCACCGGATCCTGAGACCCATGTCCAGCATGTACGTCAGGTCCTGCAGCGGTTATTAGAGAACCGACTGTTTGTGAAGGGCGAGAAGTGCGAGTTTCACCGCACGTCTTTGTCCTTCCTGGGGTTTATCATCTCCTCTAACTCCGTCGCCCCTGATCCGGCCAAGGTTGCGGCGGTGAGAGACTGGCCCCAACCAACAAGCCGTAGGAAGCTGCAACAGTTCCTCGGCTTCGCTAATTTCTATAGGAGGTTCATTAAGGGCTACAGTCAGGTAGTTAGCCCCCTGACAGCCCTGACCTCTCCAAAAGTCCCCTTCACCTGGTCGGATCGGTGCGAAGCCGCGTTCAAGGAGTTGAAACGACGGTTCTCTACTGCGCCAGTTTTGGTGCAGCCCGACCCTAGCCGCCAGTTCGTGGTCGAAGTGGACGCCTCTGACTCAGGGATAGGAGCCGTGCTGTCCCAGAGCGGAGAGACTGATAAGGTTCTTCACCCGTGTACCTACTTTTCACGCAGGTTGACCCCGGCTGAACGGAACTATGACGTCGGCAATCGAGAACTCCTTGCGGCGAAAGAGGCTCTTGAGGAGTGGAGACACCTGTTGGAGGGAGCGTCTGTGCCGTTCACGGTTTTCACTGACCATCGGAACCTGGAGTATATCAGGACCGCCAAGTGGCTGAACCCCAGGCAAGCCCGCTGGTCACTGTTCTTCTGGCGTTTTGACTTCCGGATCACCTATCGCCCCGGGACCAAGAACCAGAGGTCGGATGCCTTGTCCCGGGTACACGAAGAGGAGGTCAAAACTGCACTGTCGGATCCACCGGAGCCCATCCTGCCGGAGTCCACTATCGTGGCCACCCTCACCTGGGACGTGAAGAAGATCGTCCGGGAGGCCCTGGCACGGAGCCCGGACCCAGGTACAGGTCCGAAGAACCGTTTATACGTCCCACCAGAGGCCAGAGCTGCAGTCTTGGACTTCTGTCATGGTTCCAAGCTCTCCTGTCATCCAGGGGTGCGAAGGACCGTGGCAGTTGTCCGGCAGCGCTTCTGGTGGGCGTCTATGGAGGCCGACATCCGGGAGTACATCCAGGCCTGCACCACCTGTGCCAGGGGCAAGGCTGACCACAGGAAGGCCCAAGGACTACTCCAACCGCTTCCTGTGCCTCATCGCCCCTGGTCCCACATCGGCCTGGATTTCGTCACGGGCCTCCCGCCGTCCCAGGGCAACACCACCATCTTCACGATAGTGGACCGATTCTCCAAGGCGGCCCACTTCGTGGCCCTCCTGAACCTCCCAACAGCCCAGGAGACAGCAGACCTCCTGGTCCACCATGTTGTCCGTCTGCATGGGATACCCACCGACATCGTCTCAGATCGTGGTCCCCAGTTCTTCTCACACGTCTGGAAGAGCTTCTGCAGGGAACTGGGGGCCACCGTGAGCCTCTCGTCCGGGTACCATCCACAGACGAACGGACAGGCAGAGCAGGCCAACCAGGAACTGGAACAGACCCTCCGCTGCGTCACATCCGCGCACCCGACGGCCTGGAGTAACCATCTGGCCTGGATCGAGTATGCGCATAACAGCCAGGTGTCTTCCGCCACCGGCCTCTCCCCATTTGAGGTGTGTTTGGGGTATCAGCCCCCGTTGTTCCCCGTGGTGGAGGGAGAGGTCGGTGTGCCCTCGGTCCAGGCCCACCTGCGGAAGTGCCGTCGGGTGTGGCGCTCCGCCCGTTCTGCCTTGTTGAAGGCCCGGACGAGGGCGAAGACCCATGCAGACCGCCGGCGATCCCCGACCCCTGCTTACCAGCCCGGGCAGGAGGTGTGGCTGTCCACGAAGAACATCCCCCTCCAAGTGGACTCCCCCAAGTTGAAGGACCGGTACATTGGACCTTTCAAGATCCTCAAAATCCTCAGTCCTGTCACAGTGAAGCTCCGACTCCCAGCTTCACTGCGGATCCACCCGGTTTTTCATGTGTCCAGACTCAAGCCTCACCACACCTCACCCCTCTGTGCTCCCGGTCCGGTGCCGCCTCCTGCCCGGATCATTGACGGGGAGCCGGCTTGGACAGTGCGCCGGCTCCTGGACGTCCGTCGAATGGGCTGGGGGTTCCAGTATTTGGTGGACTGGGAAGGGTATGGACCCGAAGAACGCTCCTGGGTGAAGAGGAGCTTCATCCTGGACCCGGCCCTCCTGGCCGATTTCTACCGCAGACACCCGGACAAGCCTGGTCGGGCGCCGGGAGGCGCCCGTTGAGGGGGGGGGTCCTGTTGTGTGGGCCGCCAGAAGAGGATGTACTGCTGGCCCACCACCAAAGGGCGCCCTGCCTGAAGTGCGGGCTTCAGGCACGAGAGGGCGCTGCCGCCACGGACACAGCCGGGAGTGACAGCTGTCACTCATTAATTCCTGACAGCTGTCACACATTCTTCATCATCGCACTCCATAAAGACCAGACGTCATCTCCACCTCATCGCCGAGATATCATACTTCATTGGAGGTAATATCCTCAGCCTTTGTGGAAATATTGAGAATCTGTTTATTGTGAGTGTTTGCAGGAGTTCCGGTCCTTTTGTGGAGGCTGTGCAATACGGCACTCTTTTTCCTCTGAGGACGCGCTGCGAGTATTGAGTGAGAGGTGGAGGTGGCATTCCCACTGCTGTTGTTACTGGGTGTACACACACCCACACTTGACTGTCTTTGTTCTTCGCCAGCAGTACCAGATCCGACAGTCGGGGACGGTGATCACCTGGGAATTCGGGACTTGGCGGCTCCAGTATTCACCAGGTTCTGTGGGGGCGGAAATCGTGTGGTTCCGGCTCTTCTCAGGACAGACGTCTTCTATCCTCGAGCCTGCCCACACGTCACCTTTGTAATTTGACTGTAATTATATTCTGAGATTGTCTGTATGTTCGTTGTGCACGTTTCACAACATTAAATTGTTACCTTTTGGCTCATCTATTGACCGTTCATTTGCGCCCCCTGTTGTGGGTCCGTGTCACTACACTTTCACAACAGTATTAAGTAAGTATGAAACTATGAAATAAGTCAGTGGGCTATGACAAAGCCTAGGGTGTGATCTGTTAGTGATGTCTAGAATGTTTTAAGTTTAAAATGTAACCTGTTAGGGATGTAATCTTTTAAATAATGGTTAAAATTATGAAATAAGTCAGTGGTATGTGACAAGTCAAAAATGTAATCTGTTTAATAATGTTGAATAATGATACTTAAAATTGAAAGACTGTATTGTAAAAAGGGGCAGAAAATATAAGACTTGTTCTTCTCTCTGCTCCTTTTCATTCAAAGTCTTGTAAATTTCATTTCTGCTTTTCTGTCTTTTTCTTTTAAATGAATGAAATAAAGAAAAAAAAAATGCAGCCCCGGGCCCCCCTTAATATTGGGTTTTGGTTACCCATCCCTAGTTACTAAGGATTTTGTCAACTGTTTATTAACATACTGGTCAAAAACAGACTGAAGGCTGGATTTGACATTCAGCCCGATGATCTTATTGCAGTTTGAACCAAACGTGTTAACTCTGATTTCAGCTTTTCAGGAAGGTTCCCAAACAAGCAGTAATTCCATGCCAGATTACATGCTCTAAAACAGTCTATGAACAAAGGACAAATAGAGTCAATGTGAACATTCCAGCAATCAAAATCGATTTTTAGGCTTGCATCTTATATGGACCTTCAGGCAAATTGTAGCTGAACTTTCAGTTGTCCTTTTTAAGAAAATCCTCCTCTAAACCACTTCATCATGAAGCTGTATAACTGGGTATACAAAATATCCTCATATAAAATTAACAGTAATGATAATAATATTAAAGGCAACAGAGCTGTGGTATCAGAATAGTATCAGTATCAGAAGTGAAAAAATGTGGATCGGTGCATCCCTAGACTGAACATGACTGAAGCTCTTAAGACTACAAACACCCTGAAGTGACTGTGTAATGATGCCGATTTGGTGAATAGAGATGAAATTCTTTGAACAGCTTGAAAATTTCACGATTTCAAAAACAGTGGCAATGATGGCCGTAACTACTGTGTATACAAAGTTTGTTCAAGATTGACAAAAGATGGATCAAGGAGTTTCTGTGATGCTTCAAAACGCGCCCCCATTTGCTATAAGAGATGAAATGGGAAGGAATGGCGCTATGAAATAGGGGCATTAGTTTTTAAAGTTATTAGGCTGCAGAAAATAGGCAACCTCATATTTTATTCATTTTCCAAAAATGTGAGGAGGACTCATGAGGCTGCAATGTTTTGTTCAATTTATTTCAAAGTATGCCTGCACATGTCAGTGAACCCACACAAACATGAGGAGAACATGTCAACTCTACACAGAAAGGACCATGTGGGAAGGACCTTCTTGCTGTGAGGCACCCATGCTAACAACTAAGCCACCGTGCCACCTATATTTCTTAATTCTTTCTTAATTTGAAAACTGAACCAGTTCTTTTAGAGAATCATTAAGAAATGATTCCATCCACCAACATCAATAGCGTTTTTGCTTAACGAGTCCCTTATCGGTCCTTCAGAGCAGCAGTTGTTTTTGAGGGTCTTTTATCGAGAAAATGATAATTTCTTTACGTTGATTACAGACCCTGCAGCGATTGTGTAATCAACTATTTCTGCAGCAGCTCCGCTTTGAAGCTGAAACAATGAAGCAGTGTTCCGATCTGCTGCTTTGTTGGTTCATTGCTTTGCTGCTTTTCAGAAGTGGCAAGTCTGCTTCTTAATCCCTCTCAAAGACATTTAAAAATGTCAATTGTGAGTCACTTTTGTGCAGATTAAAGTCACTAAGTGGGACTCTTGTCTTGTTGCAGACTCCAAACGCTGCGCCGCTCTCTACCAAGTCAAGTTCGAGTTCGGTCAGAATTAATAACTTCAAAGTGAATCACCGTTTAAATCAAATGACACCTCTTTCCAAATGTTTTAACACAGACAACAAACTACAACTTTTTTCCTTCCAAAATGAGACATCCTGCATTATTTATGAATTACATTGATGCTGACATGCAGCACAGCCGGTTGAGGTCAGCTCAGAGGTATGGAGTTAAATTTGTGGCATTAATGTCTGAAAGGAAATGCTTTTGAGAAAAACTACAGATTTTGTTTTATTTTTATTTATGGCCAGAAATCAAGGATCCAGTGACCAATTTCATATTTATCTACTTTAAGACTCAATAAAATGTTATTGACATAGAAAACCTGTAAAGCCTACTTTTAGGAGACAGAAAATTCACAAGAGGTCAATAAGGAATCAGATCAATAAGCAGAATAGATAAAAGGCACTGATAAATAAAATCTTATCAATACCCATCCCTGTAATTAATATTATTTATGTTAAAATGTGTTAGTTATGCCAAAGACATTTAAAAACACACAAAGATGTTTAAATGTTTAAAAAATGATTTTTAAAATACGTAAAAAGATAAAAAATAGAAGAATAGAAAGTTCTTTAAAAACGTGTTTAAATTGTTTGCAAAGGCTGTAAAATGTGTAAATGCGTAGGCAGTTCTTTAAAAACACACAAATAATTTTAAAATGTGTTTAAGATGTGTAAAAGAATAAAAAGAAACACACAAAGATATTGAAATTGTGTGTATGTGTGTCGGGGGGCAGCTATTCATTTGTTCTCTGAGGGGAGCTCACTCTCCCACACTCTGAAAACCCCTGATGTAAGCTAAGTTGACCTGTTGCTTATTGAAAATGTGTGGTGTGTTATGAAACGCAAAATACAACAACGGGGACCCCGGACTGTTGAACAACTGAAGTCGTACATCAAGCAAGAATGGGAAAGAATTCCACCTACAAAGCTTCAACAATTAGTGTCCTCAGTTCCCAAACGCTTATTGAGTTTTGCCTTGCAACATCAGCCCCTCATCCGTGGGAGATGCTGCAGCCCCCTTAGTAGCCCTAATTTGAGCATCCCTAGTGGGGGACAATAAAAAATTCATGTGGATCTGTTCGGCAAATGTACACGTTGCTAGGGGTGTCATACCAAGCAAAGTTCTGTCATCTGATTTATATACTGCATGCACAAAGACACAAACACGCACCAGCAAAAACACTGCACAAGTACCTCATGCTACAAAACATTAAAGGCTCTAAAGTATTAACATACTGTGTTTCATTTTAAAATAACTTATGTACAGACAATGAATTGTGATAAAAAAAAAAAAAGTCCCTGGGAAATCATTTGTGCTGCCGGAAGCATACAAAGCAAAAAGTGCACTGCAAAAATGACAACTGCCTCTGGCCATACAGACAATCAATTCACCAAGCTGGCATGGTGTTGGAGCCTAGCAACAGCATGGCAGCACTCCAACTGCAAGAAACAAGTCGAGCATGTCGTGATGGCATTTTGTCTAAATTACAGGAAATTGTATTGGCTTCTGTGGCAAAACTCAACTGTACTACTACAATGCATTTTCTGTTCGTTTACACATGCAAGACACACGGGGCACACAGCGTGTGCTGAGAAAGCTTCCAACTAAAGTTCACATGAATGTGTACAAGGATGTTAAATCAGAGTCAGAGTTCCTGACAAGGTCAAAATATACTGCAACAATTTCAGCAGCTTCTGATGGCTCATCATCAGCTCAAACTAACAAATATTCTATTGTGTCACGTGAAAACTGTCAAGTTTTGGAAATGAATAAATACCAACAAATTAAAGATAACAACCACATCATCATATTGGCTCAAATATAAAGTGTGCCAATTATAGGATTTGCCCCCTCCCCACCACCAAAAAATCCCCAAATCTTGTTTAAAAAATATACTTTTATGTTAAAATAATGCTAATAAAACACACTGAAAGGGGAAAGACAGTTGAGGTTTACTAAAACTGTAATATAGTGATATAAAGTACAATAAAGTGATGCAATTTTGTTATTTCCTCCTTGTCAAGAGCTCATCACTTGGATAATGACCTAAGATCAATGCTATGATATCACAAGGGCAAACAGAAAAAAAATATACATATTCTGGACATTTTAAATCACATGGAGAAAAAAAAACGAACTGTTTCACTGATCAGAAACAACAGTCACTGTTAATGGAGTCTGCTGAAAAGGTGACTGAATTCACAACGTGGAGAAAGTGCCACTCCAATTATCCCTGGACTGAGACAGAAGCTAAATGACAAGATGTCACCACTGATATGATGCTGCTTTTCTGTTTATAAATCTCTCCTGATGCAGTTTGAGGAGTGAATATAATGTGTCTCCATTGTGATATTAAAACTGCAGGGAGAATGTTGTGTGTGTGTGTGTGTGTGTGTGTGTGTGTGTGTGTGTGTGTGTGTGTGTGTGTGTGTGTGTGTGTGTGTGTGTGTGTGTGTGTGTGTGTGTGTGTGTGTGTGTGTGTGTGTGTCAAAATAGGCAGTGCAGTGGACAGGAAAGGAAGTAACTGATGGCAAAGCCTTCTGGGAGAAGTGTAAATAATAATCGTAAGCAATGATGATCAACTGTATTATTTATAAATGTTACAAGATGGTTCTTGTGGTCAGTACACTGAATAATTCCTCAGGCAAGACCCCCTCCAAAAAACACAGCATTTTGCACAAACAGCCATTTTTCATTATTTTATTATTGCTGGTTTTAATATTTTCAAAGTGCCCTTAAAATTGTAACTGAAACCGACATCAAAAGACTGCAGGCTACATATAAGTCTTATACAAAATATGCATGAATTGCAAATTTGAATGAATATGCCCTGCTTTATCCATTTCTGTAAACTGGACCCACATACCTTGGATGTTTAAATATAAAACAGAATATACTGTAAAATACAATACAATTGTATATTTTGTCAAATTAATTATATATTTTGTAGAACAACCACATTATGTGGTGAGGGTTAACAAAACTAGATTAAGTACATATATCCTGTAATTTGTTTATTTGTACACTGCATCACATGCAGACACGCACAACAAAGGTCAGATTCAAGTCACTTCAGCTAGTAATGTGATCGCAGCTCATGTTCTAAACCCTCCTTATAAATAGGCAGGCTGTCCTTTCTGCAAACATTTTTTCCACGAGTGGGAAATCTGCCCTCTCCGGTGAGATTCAAACCCGTTCTTACACCCTGTCTGTCCGCTTTCAAACAGGGAGCGCCAATTTGTCAATTTCTCACACAGTGATATGATAACCACTTAGCTGTGCAGATTTTTTATTTTTTTTAAGTGCTGGTGCCACCCCACGTGTCATGAAAAAAAGCCGCCCCGGGCGGCTGCTCGATTCACCCATAACAAAAACCGCTACTGCTTGTGGTGATCATGCTGAAGTTGTGAGGATGAGCAATAATGGTATTAAAATCCAGACAAGTGGTATTCATACACTGTGAACTGTATTTAAGACCATGACATTAGATTGCTGATATTAGCTCTTCAATACGGTGCTGTGCCACCTGTTGTTGTGGATGTACAACATCTAAAAGTCTGTCCTACGATTATAAGACGCGAAAAGCTTTTCAGATACTTTTGAAGAAAAAAATGATATCTTATATTTGGGCCAATACAGTAATAATAATAGGAATAAGTAACCATTTGGAAGTAGTTTGTGCTTTTAAAACTTGTGCCATGATTCTTTTTTTTAAGTTTCAGTTTCTGTATTTTGAAAATTTGCCATTTTCCTCTTTAATTTTTTTCTATTAGCAAGATCACTGAAAATTAATGAATAATTTTCAAAAAAAAAGTTGGTGGAACTGGTTATTTCTTTATTGTGTATTGTTGTGATCCAAATTCAGATTCTTGCAGTTTAAAGCCACATTTTGCAAAATAATTTTTTTTAATTAACTTCTGACAGCATAAAAGAGAGGGATGTGTCAATAGATCCTCAAAGTCCTACACTTCTATGTCTGTGAATTTAGACATTCCACCACAAATAAACTGGTGTGTACGATTTTACACAGTCGTGATGGTGGTGGTGCAGCCTCCACCTGTCATGCATGCATAACTGCAATCAAGGCGTCGGTAATGCACTTTCTTCTCCCAATAGCTCATCAGGACAAAAGTGTTCCTTTCAGATCACATTACCTTGCACATATTTGACAGTATAATTTTGCAGTTAACAGGGCTCGAAAATAAGGCTGAAAGGAAAATGGAGAATAACTGCCTGTTTGAGCAAGTGTTTAAAAAAAAATAAAGAAAAAGGTTAAAACATGAACAGCTGGCACTGAATGGCACTTGTCTGTTGAAGTGCAACACAAAACTATGTTTGGCTTTGTCAGTGTCAAGGGTCACAACTCACATTATGTAGACTGTATAATTTGTCATCATGCCACCCTAAGACCTACTACCTCACTGATACATAACCTGTAATGGCGCTACACTGTGAGAATAAGGTAAGCAGCTAACTGTATAATAAGTCATTTTAACACATTTCCTTACCTTTAGTGAGGTAAACATGCACATGCCCAATGTCTCACACTCACCCATTCTCTCTCACGTGCGCGCGCGCGCACACACACACACACACACACGCACACACACACACACACACACGCGGAGCATGAGAGAGAGAGAGAGAGAGAGAGAGAGAGAGAGAGAGAGAGAGAGAGAGAGAGAGAGAGAGAGAGAGAGAGAGAGAGAGAATGATGTGTAAGTACTTCACTTTTCTGAATGCCTTGTGTTTTAATGCTCAATGTGCCACAAAATTTGAGGGGGATTTTTGGGGTGAGTACCACCACACATGAAATAAATTCCGGGGAAACACAGAAAAATGCATGTGTCATTCATTATAGTAATAAAGCAGTAAATCTTGGGGTAATATTTGGTTCAATACTGTCCTTCAACCTACACATTAGTATTATAAAGAATATTTTCCCCCTTTTACAGAATACTGTAAATATTCTGTTCACTCTGTCCATGGCTTGAATGATCATGGGTTAACAGGTTTATTCACAGGTTTGTGTCACACTTGTACTATGTCAATGGTGTTCCTACTAGATTTAATTACTTAACAGAGTTCTTACTCCTTATGCAGTTCTTACTGCGTCCTGATTCTACCATTTTTATGGACATTGTGGAAACGTGGTTGAATACAATGACGGTTTAAAGATTGTTTCCGAGTCTCATTTCTTCAGGTAGGCCATTTCAATATAGAAAGGCCAAGATGGAGAAGTCTTTCACCTCAATAAAACGGTAAACAGTAACATAAAAAAAAAAAAAAAAAATATTGTGCTTCAGTCATTCCAGGTAATCCATAAATCAGAATGTTTACTTCAAAATTAATAGCAAATAAAGATGAGCTCTTCCTGGTACTCAGCTGTCACATTTGAATATAAGGCAGCAAAGTACAAATTAAAACTTTATTTGGGTCATTGGGGGGTGCATAATAATTGTCTGTAGAAAGTTGAAAAAAAAATCTATTTTTTTTTTAGATTATGTGCGCGCTTTAAAAGGCATGACTAACCAACAATCTGGCTAGTTTATCAAACAGAGTAAGGTCAACAATTATCTCTAAATCGCTTGCAGCTCTCAGGTTTGACATTACAAATGGAGATATAATGATGTGATCTGCGGAGGCTGGAAGCGGAAGAAGTTTAGACTGTGACACCTGCAAACCTTTAACAACTCAGAAAACTTTAAGATGTTCAATTTCAGTCAGTGTATTTTTGCTGTTCATTAATTCAGACAAGACTAATCAGAGCACAGACTGACCTCTGCTGAGCAGTTCCTTAAGCTACCTTGACACTTGCACAAATCTGATGCCCACACTAGCACGCAATCTTGAGTATCAGTGAGTAAACTTGTCAGACTGTTGTAATCTGAGTAAACTGGGCGAGGCTGCATTCATTTTGTGCCACTTGCGTGAACTAATTGTGAACATTGCGCAACCTATTTGCAACCTATATGCGTGTCACTGCGTCATTGTGCGCCTGGTCTTGCACAGTTTACGATGAGTTAACTCATTGATATGCAAGATTGCATGCCAGTACAGGCATCAAATTTGTGCAAGTGTCAAGGAGGCTTTACACTACCTGCACAATAAGCGAATTCAGCATCTCAGTAAGTGTGGTGCATGCTGGGCCGGGACAAAGTTCACGATTTAGCCAAAACACACAATAAGGGCAGTCGGCAACAGAAATATTGAAGATTTTGAGCACTTGAAAGTCAACATTTTGAAAGAATTTTACAAAAAAGGGGGGGGGGCTAGAAAATAGGTGGGAAGCCGAAAAAAGAAGTTGTGGCCCTATTTTATACACTCACACTACAAAATGTCCCCAAAGTACTAACTAAAGAAGCTCACTCTCCCCCACCCACTCCTACCGCCTGTGTAACTGTACACTCACGTACGGTGCATCTGGAAAGTATTCACAGTGCTTCACATTTTCCACATTTTAAAATTTTACAGCCTTATTTCAAAATGGAATTTTCACCTCAAAATTCTACTCACAACACCCCATAATGACAACATGAAAAAAGTTTTTTTTTTGCAAATTTATTAAAAATCAAAAAAATAAGAAATCACATGTGTATAACCCCAATTACAATGAAGCTGGATGTTGTGTAAAATGTAAAATAAAAACAGAATACAATGATTTGCAAATCCTCTTCAACCTATACTCAATTAGGGATTCCATCGTCTACAGTCCATAATATAATCAGAAGATTCAGAGAATCTGGAGAATTTTCTACACGTAAGCGGCAAGGCCGAAAACCAACACTGAATGCCCGTGACCTTCAATCCCTCACCCCTCGCTCACACTGCCTCCGGTGTTACTGTTGCGGGGTACGGATGTGGGACCCGCAGAGAATTCAGGTCATTAAAAAGATACAAATCCCTAGCCACGGAGCTCTGCAGCTGCAGTTACAGAGGTTCTGCGGATTTTTCCGCAAGAAGTCTATCCTTGCAGGCTGCCGGAGCGCTCCGCATCAAAAGAGCGAGCGTAGTCTCTGGACCTGTTGCCGGAGTTGGCCGCAGCTCCATACAGCAGAAAGGGGGGCGGTGTGAGTGGCCTGCTGGGGCGTTTACCTCCTCTCTGTATATCCTCTGTAAATCCGAGTGATCACTTTCGAATGAAAGCTCAGAAGCTCAGCTTTTGGACATAGCAGCATTCGTTTCACTCCATCAGCCATCGGAATGTTTCCGCTTTTCCTAAAATGTATGTCACATGCCGAGAAACAGCGAGAAATGCCAAATAAGACGTGTTCCAGAAATGCACCTGCTGACTCCGAGCGAGAGGGATAATTAGCAATAAAACATATCGCAAAATACTTTGATGTTGTGTTGCTAACCAGGACGTTAAATAACGTGCAACATGTCCTTTAAGTAGCATATCATCACATACAGACAAATATGTCGGAATTTGGAAATGATTATATTTTCTCCATGGGTTAAAATATAAATACGTCATTCAAACTAAATCTAGATCTATGGACCTGCATTGAGCTGATGTTGCTTGAGCCATGGGTTAAGAAGACATGTAAATATGTAAACATAAATAAAGCTTTTCAACCTACCATCCCTGGTTCTCAAGACCAGGTATCTAAGTTGCTCTACTCTACTCTATTCTAATCTTCTTTTTTTTATATTTCGATATACCTTAGTATACACTAGTAGAGTTCTACCTTAGAATTGGAATGTATTATAGAAGACATACCTTACTGAATTTTCATGTTACCTCATGTCAACTTTTCAAGTCAATCAGATCTTTAGTTTTGTGTTGTTGCTTTTTGTTTGTTTGTTTGTTGCAAACATAAAGATACACAACAAAGAGGAAATTGGAATTGCAGTGAGCTGTAGACCAACACCTGCAGCTGTGATGTCACAGACAGTGTAGCTGTTGATGGAGAAATCCCATGATTTCAGCACGCTCAATCTTCAGTGGAATACTCAATAGGCCACAGATTCTCCAAGTCATTCACGCACGCATGCACGCACGCACACACGCACTTTAAGTAAGGGTGGGGTGATAGAAAATGTTTGGGAGCCACTTAAGAAAACTAAAAGGCACTGTTTGCAGTCTCCTAAATGACACCCATTCAGTACTTAGCCTTTGCCAAATTATGAAGAGTCATCATGGTCTTAATTGTGAATGTGTTAATTATGCTTACACTTGTAAAAATTCAATTACTGGAGTATGTGTTGTGTGGGCCGCTGAAGAGGAGGTACTGCTGGCACACTACCACCAGATGGCGCCCTGCTTGGAGTGCGGGCTTCAAGCAGAGAGGGCGCAGGAGCCTCTGGGAGTGACAGCTGTCACACTTCATCAGCACCAGCTGTCACTCAGTCAACTCATCACCATCTCCATAAAGGCCGGACTGCGACTCCACCTCCTCGCCGAGAAATCAACTACCAATCAGGTAATTTTCTCTGCTGAACAAAACCTTATGTAATAGTCTGAACTCTTTTGCAGCCGTTTTCCTGTGACGGTGTCCTTATCTGTGGGATTGGCGTTTGGTGTGATCAGCGACGGCTTCGCTTCACACCCCAACCAGATAAGTGGTTAGACAGGAGCTGCACGAGTGTGTGATTGGAGGTGGAGGTGCTCCCTCCTTACTGAATACAGACTGTGGGATTACTGAGTGTGCGAACTCACACTCATCAGAACTGTCTCTGTTCTCTGCCAGCAGTACCGGGTCTGACTGCTGAAGACAGCGGCCACCTGGGGTGCAGGGCTTGGTGGCTTCGGTGTTCTTCAGCTCCGTTGACAGTGGAAGCTGTGTGGGATCCGGCTCTTCTCTCGCCAGGCATCTTCTATCGTCGAGCCTGCCCACACATCACCTGGTGTATGATTGACAGTCCACCCTATTGTTATTGTCTGTACGTCGTCGTGCGATTCACAACATTAAATTGTTACTTTTGGCTTATCCATTGTCCGTTCATTTATGCCCGACGCTTTCACAACAGTATGACTGAATACTTCAGGGATTAGAGATGTAAGGACTACAAATACTTCAGGACAAAGTTGATGCCAAAATTCTTAAAACATATTCGTTTTCCTGGATGCAATTCTTCCTGCAATTAAGTCCAAAGAAGGGAAAAAAACAACTACTCAATCACGAATATGGTGACAGCACAAACAGCTCTGTCTGGATTCGTTGACAAGTAGTCAGAGTCCGGTGTGGAAGTTCCTACCATTCAAGGTGGATGGGACTAAAGAGTAAGAATTTATTCACACAAGCCAATGTGCAAACCAGTCCCATTGTCCGTCAGATCAAAGGACACCTCAAATTTAGCCAAGCACCAAAAACACAAACATCCAGATCTGATTCAAAAATTCAAGGGCATTTAGTTTCAGTTCATCTTAACAATACAAGCATTATTCTTTACGTTAGGTGTTCTTAGGATAGCATATCGGAATCACTTGTCATTACAGTACCATCCTGACCGTTCTGTCCTGTTATCAAAATATAATGTTCGCATTTTAAATATGCATTCCAGTTCACAGTCGCACATTAATCATGGACAAATCTGGCAGCCCGGCATCGATCTGAAAAGCTATACAGTGTTTGAATCTCTCATTCACCAAGCCTGAGTGTGCCATGAACCTCTGAAGCTAACACATACAAGAGTCAGGGACAGCTTGTTGTGGCACAACATAATACGAGTAGTTTGTAATAAAAGTGTGCCTCGTTTAAAATTCATGGTCCTGACTCCTCACCTCACAGTCAAGTACAATACCATACTGACATCTACTGGTATATTATTTTTTTTAACACACAGACTGATATTAAAGCCTTTCTTTTGGCTTCTGCATCAAGCAATAGGATGAAGAGAACTTGCAGAGTTGTGTTTTTTCACACTTCATTGCATTAGGGGAAGGCTCCTCCATTTTTTGGTGATGATGCTGATGTGTTGCCATAGTGATTTGCATCTTCAACAGTGTGTCAGAGTCACATGCAGTGAAGGCACCGAGTTTTCTTGGTTCTGGATTTGGATATTCATGTAGGATCAAAGCGAGTGATCTAATTTAAATATTTACTTATTTCTTTCAGATATCATCATCGTGTTCATTGTAAAGCCCGGTCAAACATTACATACAGGACACTAGGGGGAGTTATAGCTTCACCTGGATCAGCCATAGTACCCCCAAGAAAATGGCTCATTTATTATTTCATTTAATTTCATCCCATGTTTTCAAGGCCTTGCCCACATGTACACTGAATTTTCCGGATATGTTGCATCCAGAAACTATTCACAGTGCTTCACTTTTTCCACATTTTGTTATATTACAGCCTTATTCCAAAATGGATGAAATATTTTTTTCCTCAAAATTCTACACACAATACCCCATAATGACAATGTGAAAAATGTTTGTTGAGATTTTTGCAAATTAAAAATAAAACAATTAAGAAATCACGTGTACGTAATAAGTATTGACAGCCTTTGTCGTGAAGCTCAAAATGGAGTTCAGGTTTATCCTGTTTCCACTGATCATCCTTGAGATGTTTCTACAGCTTAACTGGAGTCAGTTGATTTGACATTAAAAAAGTTCCATTCTAGAAATATAGTTGTGCTCAAAAGTTTACCCTGGCAAAATTTTTGATTTTTTTTTTTTTTTTTTTTGCCCATTTTTCAGAGAATATGAATGATAACACAAAAACTTTTTCTTTCACTCATGGTTAGTGGTTGGATGAAGCCATTTATCGTCAAACAACTGTGTCTACTATTTTTAAATCATAATTACAACAGAAACTACCCAAATGACCCTGATAAATGTTTACATACCCCTGTTCTTAATACCATGTATTGCCCCCTTTAACATCAATGACAGCTTGTCATTGATGTTAAAGGGCAAACTTTGCATTTTGTATCGCCAATTATACAGCTCCATGATAAAGTGGTATAGAAGAGGATTTTCTTAAAAAGACGACCAGAAAGTTTAGCTACAAATAGCAAGAAGGTACATCTGAGATGCAAGACTAGATTTGATCGGTTTTGGTGAAATAATATCCTTCTCCACTCTGCTACACTATGAAGCTAAGACTTGTGATGCCAAATGCAAAATTTACACTGTGCGCAATTTCTCCAATCACAACCACATAAGCCTATAACTTCTGGGTTGTCTGGGTGTCTTTTCTCACTCTTCTCCTTGCACAGTCATTCAGTTTTTGAGGACTGTCTACTCGATGCAGATTTTTACCATAGAGTGTCATACTGTTTGTATTTCTTCATAACTGATGTAAATAAAGTCCAAGACACATCCAGTGGCAGCTTCACCATCAGAGAGCCTCGTCCACAACTACCACAAAAGACTCCAAGCTGTCACTGATGTTAAAGGGGCAATACACAGTGTTAAGAACAGGGGTATGCAAACTTATGATCAGGGTCATTTGGGTAGTTTTTGTTGTCATTATGATTTAAAAAGAGTAAACACAGTTTCGCATTCACCCATTCCCACAGACACACTCACACCAATGTCAGGGTGCTGCCATGCAAGGCATTCACTACACACCCGCAGCAACTTGGGGATTAAGGATCTTGCCCAAGGGTCTATCATGATTGTGTGGTCAGACTGGGGTTTGAACCGAGGATCCTCTGGTCTGAAGCCTACTGCTTAACCACTAGACCATCACCATAGAGCGGTTTCTTCTTAAAGCAGCTCTTCTCTGTTTTGCAGACGGTAGAACTACACACCAGCTACGAAATATTTAACAGGTAGGTGCTCAAGTGATTTTAAGTTTTATAAATATTTGTAGCTGTTCAGCTTTATTTATCACGTTATCGGTCTAAAAATTATTGGACAAAAATTGATCACAAGATAATTAGTCCAATAATGGTTTTTAAAGTTATCTAAAAAGATAATCTGATAATGAAAACATTATCTTCAATAATTATCAGTTATCGGATTATCGGAACTGTGCCCACCACTGCACACAGAGCAAATAAAGTCTTTTAATCTGACATGTTGCGTGGAATCATCATCACAGCTGAAAACTGTTGTTCACGACACCCTTGTTTTGGAAAGTGACATCTGGGAATGCAGTAATTCCTTATCATGGAAATTAGTTCAGTATGTGTAATGTTGTGGTTAAATTAACCTTGTTTCGTTCATTCTGCTCTCCTATGTACACAGCTCAACTTTGGTGGAACTACAAGAAATCATCTGTATGTGTCCTATCATTACATATTTAAATTATTCATTACATGTTCCAAATATGACAGTACACGTACACTATGCACTGTCTTTGATATACTGTGTTGTCAGCTGTGATCAGGAATTTGGTATATCGGTTCATGCAGCGTTTAGACAAGTCTTTAAATCCCATCATATGTGCTATTCTTGACACCAGTTTAAAATATAGGTCCAGGATTAGGACCCACTGGTTACGGATGTTACACACAAACTTCTCTGTATAGGTTTGTAACTGTCCACATATGGACCTATGTACATATCATGTCTCAAAGTACTACTGAGTCTGGAATAAAGTCATTATTATTATTATTTGTTATATGGCTGGGGGGGCCTGGCTGCCGGTTTGTTTCTGTCTTTTGGTTTTCCTCCCAGGTGGCGTGCGTTTGGGACTGAGTGGCTGTGTTGCTGAGGCTGTCAGGACCTCACCCTGATCACCTGCGACTCGTCAGGACTCACAGCTGTGGTGCATCTGGATGGATTGGAACATGTTGGCATTTAAGACTGGAGTGCACAGTGTGTATTTGCCAGAGACTCGACCTTGTGACCAGACGGGTGAGATCGTCGTCTCGGGAGCCATCTCATCAGCAGCGGATGCTGAGAACGTCCAGGTTTGATGCACAGTCTGTGAAAGAGGAGGGGGTGAGGTCTCACGCTCGTCAGCACACTTCCTGAGGTACGTTAGATTTTGTGACTAACAGTTATACAGTCAGTAAATGTGGTGTCCCTCACACCTTATTGTATTGAGCTGTTTGTTAGTCATGTATCAGCTTCCACTGCAGTGGAGTTTTGTGAACTGGATGTTCCATGCCTGCAGGTTGGGAAGCTGATCAGTAATCAAGCCAGGAAGTGTTTGCTGTTTGTACACCTTTAAGTGTTCTGTGTGTAGAGTGTGGACTCACATAATGGTTCCTTCTTTCACAGACTCGGTTGTTGCGGCCACCTGGGGGGCGTCGGCGGGGTCCTTGGGTCCGAAACAGCTTCTGGCTCCGGACCGTTAGCGTTGCTGGGAGCGCACCACGCCAGGCCGCACCTTTTTGTTATTATATTATCACTGTTATGTATTAAATTCAGTTAGCCTTTGAACCGTGCTCTGCTTATTTCATACTGGGTCCTTCAAACGCTGGTCGGTTCTCCGAGCTGCGTCCGACACATAACAGTAGTCTCTGGCCAAACATCATGGACCCAGCGGTAGCAGAGACGGTAACGCGCCGGGAAGGCGGCAGCAGACGTTCAGTGGTTATCCGGATCAGTTGCGGGGCTCTCCGCCCGGAAGGTGCGTGTTTGAGAACCCATTACTGGATACTGATTTGTGCTCTCTTGCAGCCGTGTTCCTGTGTTGTGCCTTATCCGTGGGTCGTGGTGGAGTGTGACTGGCGACGGCTTCGCGTCACACTCCGACCGGATAAGAGGGTTAAACGGGAGCTGCAAGAGTGCGTTTTTAATGGGTTCACGCGCACGGCGGAGCTCTGTTAGCACGGGTCGCTGGGCTTCCTGTGTTACAGTCGTAGCCCCGTTTCCCCGGACAAAGGTAACTACTGCGTCTGTTGTATCAGCTCCGGCGTTATTTAGTTGAGCACATTTTGGTTGTGTTGCACACAGCTGCGCACATAAGAGCAGCTCGTTTGTTTTTTCTGTCGCCAAAGGGGTTTTTTCATTTTTTGCACTCTGGCTCCCCCTTGTGGTGACTGAATCACGTTACCGTCAAGCTCTTGAGTAGGAACAGGTGTGTTCCATTTGGTTGAGCTTGACGGTATAACTCACTGATTTGTTTTGTGTTAGTTCATTTCGTGTGGGTGTCTTTTGAGTTGGTTTTTTGTGTAGGATTTTATTTTTTGTTGTCCACTATTTGTCTGGGGTTGTGACCCTGCAGCCTGTCTGAAAAAGAACCAAAAAAAAAAAAACAAAAACAAAAAAAGGGGACCCAAACAACTGTGTGTTGGTCTGTTTGTTTTTCCTTTTATTTTTTTTTGTTTCACTTCCCCAGGGTTAGATGGAACGGTCCCCTGGGGGGTGATGGGGTGGTACTTGGGTTGTTTTTTCTCTTTGTTTTTTGTTATGCCCTCTCTTCTCCTCTGACTCCAGCCGGGTGTGCCGTGGTGTCGGCATTGCTGGAGGGGTGCAGTTGGGTTGTGCTGGGCGTTTCCCAGGTAGCCTCTGCACCCGGGAGGGGAGGGGGGGGGTTTGGGGTATCTTTTTGTTTTCCCCCCCCCAGTTTCCGCCCTCAGGGTTTGACTGTGGTGTCCTCTGGGGGGGAAAGGGCTGTAGGCCCATCTAGCCATGGACGGCCGGGGCTGGGTCCATTGGTCATGAGGGGAGGCGTCTCCTGGGGTTGACGAGTGGTCCTCTGGGAGGCGCTGGTAGTCCCCGTGGGTGACGTTGGATCCCAGAGGGACCTCGGTCGTGGTTATTACTCCTGGAGCTGGCGGGAGGCCCTCTGGGGGGTGTTGGTCCCTACATGTCGTTTGGGGGGGAGGAGGGGGGGTGTTGTAGCATTTTTGTTTGTGAGCTCAAGTTTGGGTTTTTCTTTTCTCCCCTTCCCTGGGGTTTGATGGAACGGTCCTCTGGGGGGGGGGGGTATTTTGGCATTTTTGTTTGTGAGCTCAAGTTTGGGTTGTTTTTCTTTTCTCCCCTTCCCTGGGGTTTGATGGGACGGTCCCCTGGGGAGGGGGGGGGGTGTTTTGGTTGTTTGTGTTTTGTTTTATGACTAATTACACATGTTTGGATAAAGGCTGACCGCACAGGTGTAGGAACTCCTGGCCACACCTGTGCTAAGAGACTGTCAGAAACAAGGGCAAAGATGCAGCCAGTTCAACCAGTCTGCTGGAGGATGAACGCGGACACGGTTTCCAGCCATGGTCCCTGGAGGGGGGTGTTTCTCCTGGGCCAGGTGTGTGTGGTCGCCGGGAGGCTTCCCGTGAGGGTGGGGTACTGTTATATGGCTGGGGGGGCCTGGCTGCCAGTTTGTTTCTGTCTTTTGGTTTTCCTCCCAGGTGGCGTGCGTTTGGGACTGAGTGGCTGTGTTGCTGAGGCTGTCAGGACCTCACCCTGATCACCTGCGACTCGTCAGGACTCACAGCTGTGGTGCATCTGGATGGATTGGAACATGTTGGCATTTAAGACTGGAGTGCACAGTGTGTATTTGCCAGAGACTCGACCTTGTGACCAGACGGGTGAGATCGTCGTCTCGGGAGCCATCTCATCAGCAGCGGATGCTGAGAACGTCCAGGTTTGATGCACAGTCTGTGAAAGAGGAGGAGGTGAGGTCTCACGCTCGTCAGCACACTTCCTGAGGTACGTTAGATTTTGTGACTAACAGTTATACAGTCAGTAAATGTGGTGTCCCTCACACCTTATTGTATTGAGCTGTTTGTTAGTCATGTATCAGCTTCCACTGCAGTGGAGTTTTGTGAACTGGATGTTCCATGCCTGCAGGTTGGGAAGCTGATCAGTAATCAAGCCAGGAAGTGTTTGCTGTTTGTACACCTTTAAGTGTTCTGTGTGTAGAGTGTGGACTCACATAATGGTTCCTTCTTTCACAGACTCGGTTGTTGCGGCCACCTGGGGTGTGTCGGCGGGGTCCTTGGGTCCGAAACAGCTTCTGGCTCCGGACCGTTAGCGCTGCTGGGAGCGCACCACGCCAGGCCGCACCTTTTTGTTATTATATTATCACTGTTATGTATTAAATTCAGTTAGCCTTTGAACCGTGCTCTGCTTATTTCATACTGGGTCCTTCAAACGCTGGTCGGTTCTCCGAGCTGCGTCCGACACATAACAATTATTATTATTATTATTATTATACATTAAGTAAGTAATTCCCTTTGGCTGCTCACCACAGCAGAGGGCAATTACCGTAACCCTCAGAGAACCCGGGCCCTGGACAGCAAACAAATCACTGATGCTTTTATTCTCAACCACAACAGTAGGTACACTGTGCTGTTTTGAAGACAGCAATGGTAAGTGAAAGAGCTTCTCTCCTGCCTGCCGTTGGCATTTTTACCATAAAGCCCCTTTCACACCGGGGGTGCTCCCAGTTGCGCCGTGCGTCATTATGACTACGCCGCGTAGAAGCAACTCAGTGCCGAGACGATGCAGCTCGGCGCCACAACAGCACGAGGGGTGCAAAGGAGGAAGCAAGTTGGACGCTGAAAAATTAAACCTGTTTAATTTTTTTGGCGTCCTGTGCTCGACGCAGAAAGAAAGTGGTTCCAGCGCAAGTCAGGGCAAGGAGGCATAACTCGGGGCAAAGAGGCGTTACCCGGCCTGACTCGGAAGCCAATTTATGATTCCTGCTGTGTTCCATTGTTTCCGCAGTATAAATCATACAGGATTGGAGGAAAGAAAAAAAGGAGAAAAGAAAAAAAAAATTGTCTGCAGGCAGTTAGTTCCTTTCTCTCCTCAAACTCTCTCATCACAGTTAAAAAAGGACATAAGTCCAGGACATGTCAACATCAAGTAGAACTCCAGACATCTCCGCATTTGCTCAAGGAAGGCTCAAGGAAGGTTTGAGATGCGCGCGCACATCTAGCGGTCAAGGGAGGAAAGATAAACTATAACAGAACTCAGAGCGCAGCCCTGCAGCTCAGCACAACAAGTAGAAGAGAAGTCAGAGTGCACAGTCTGTCTGCAGCCAAACTGTGCACTCTGACTTCTCTGTGCAGAGAACCTGCAGGCTGCATTCTCACCTCCTCTCTGCCCCCTGCTGCGCGCACCTAACGCAGAAATTCCTGCGTCGTCATGACACCACAGGAAGCAACTGGGAGCAGCCCCGGTGTGAAAAGGGTTTTAGGCTATAGGCAACATGTGTAGGTCTGTGAACATTTGCATTGAACAGAAGCCTAGTTTTGTGTGCGATTTTGTTCATTCTGCATGTCATCAGTGACGACACGCAGAATGAACACACACACACACACACACCATTATTTTATAGCACCCTCATAAAATTGCAAAGCTTCCCCGTAGCACCTGCAGAAAAGAAAATCTCTGGAGCCGCCACTGCATTAGGGGGCGTGGTGCCTTTAAGTGACAACTTGTGTGCTGCTGCAGTCAGCCTGAGCAATTTTTTATTTTGCACAAGGTTCGTCACCATCTTGAATACATAATTAGGCCTACTAGTGCGGCTAATTTGCATGCAGACACGTGGCGCAGCAGCGTGCACTTCGTCACTTAGCCACACTGGCCTTGTTTACAGAACAAAAAACCTGCCTAAGAATCGTGTTCATTCAGACTGCTGTGCTAAATTCACTCCTCACTCCAAAGCAATCATTTTAGGGTAAATTTATTTTGCAGCAAAGGTATCTGGGCTCAACTATAATAATGGTCATGTTGATAGTAGTATACATTTCTGTACTTCTAACTGTTGGAAGTTACAATTTTATAGGAACGTGTTTTTTTTCCCCTCAATCAATTCAAGTAGTCAGAAAATGAATGCTGCCCTCATGGTAGAAGGCTGTAAACTGTCAATTTTTAATCATAACTTTATATTTTATAACTAACTAGTGAGGGGATCCAATGGCTCTAGATTGGGTAGTGTTTATAAAATAGGTAGCTGACATTATTCAAGGGTGGTAATAAATTCACCCTCTGAGGTCCGAGGGCATTTTTTGGACAGTCCACTCACCTGGCATAAATGTTTTATTATTGCTGTTAAAAGCTCACCCTGCAGCCCACAATCAAGTGGTATGTCTCTTTTTTTCAGGACAACCTGTACTTTTAGAATATATATGCGACAGTGGTGTTTTATAAGTGTAATAAAGGTTTACAATCAGACATAAAAGAAAAAATAAAGCAAAAATAATTTTCACACACATTTATTCAAAACACACAGCAAGCTACAACCCCTGGCAATAATTATGGAATCACCGGCCTCGGAGGATGTTCATTCAGTTGTTTAATTTTGTAGAAAAAAAGCAGATCACAGACATGACACAAAACTAAAGTCATTTCAAATGGCAACTTTCTGGCTTTAAGAAACACTACAAGAAATCAGGAAAAAAAATTGTGGCAGTCAGTAACGGTTACTTTTTTAGACCAAGCAGAAGGAAAAAAATATGGAATCACTCAATTCTGAGGAAAAAATTATGGAATCATGAAAAACAAAAGAACACTCCAACACATCACTAGTATTTTGTTGCACCACCTCTGGCTTTTATATCAGCTTGCAGTCTCTGAGGCATGGACTTAATGAGTGAGTGGCTCCACCTTTCTCTGATTGCTGTTGCCAGATCAGCTTTGCAGGTTGGAGCCTTGTCATGGACCATTTTCTTCAACTTCCACCAAAGATTTTCAATTGGATTAGATCCGGACTATTTGCAGGCCATGACATTGACCCTATGTGTCTTTTTGCAAGGAATGTTTTCACAGTTTTTGCTCTATGGCAAGATGCATTATCATCTTGAAAAATGATTTCATCATCCCCAAACATCCTTTCAATTGATGGGATAAGAAAAGTGTCCGTAAACTTAAACTTGTGCATTTATTGATGATGTAATGACAGCCATCTCCCCAGTGCCTTTACCTGACATGCAGCCCCATATCATCAATGACTGTGGAAATTTACATGTTCTCTTCAGGCAGTCATCTTTATAAATCTCATTGGAACGGCACCAAAAAAAAAGTTCCAGCATCATCACCTTGCCCAATGCAGATTCAAGATTCATCACTGAATATGACTTTCATCCAGTCATCCACAGTCCACGATTGCTTTTCCTTTGCCCATTGTAACCTTGTTTTTTTCTGTTTAGGTGTTGATGGATTTGTTTAGCTTTTCTGTATGTAAATCCCATTTCCTTTAGGCGGTTTCTTACAGTTCGGTCACAGACGTTGACTCCAGTTTCCTCCCATTCGTTCCTCATTTGTTTTGTTGTGCTTTTTCGATTTTTGAGACATATTGCTTTAAGTTTTCTGTCTTGACGCTTTGATGTCTTCCTTGGTCTACCAGTATGTTTGCCTTTAACAACCTTCCCATGTTGTTTGTATTTGGTCCAGAGTTTAGACACAGCTGACTGTGAACAACCAACATCTTTTGCAACATTGCGGGATGATTTACCATCTTTTAAGAGTTTGATAATCCTCTCCTTTGTTTCAATTGACATCTCTCGTGTTGGAGCCATGATTCATGTCAGTCCACTTGGTGCAACAGCTCTCTAAGGTGTGTTCACTCCTTTTTAGATGCAGACTAACGAGCAGATCTGATTTGATGCAGGTGTTAGTTTTGGGGATGAAAATTTACAGAGTGATTCCATAATTTATTCCTCAGAATTGAGTGAGTCCATATTTTTTTCCCTCTGCTTGGTCTAAAAAAGTAACCGTTACTGACTGCCACAATTTTTTTTCTTGATTTCTTATAGTGTTTCTTAAAGCCAGAAAGTTGCCATTTGAAATGACTTTAGTTTTGTGTCATGTCTGTGATCTGCTTTTTTTCTACAAAATTAAACAACTGAATGAACATCCTCCGAGGCCGGTGATTCCATAATTATTGCCAGGGGTTGTATGTCAGTAGTTAGAGAACTATAAATAGTCCTGTCAGTTCTAAAACTATCCAAAAGATAAGTAGAAAATGTACACATTTTATAACAAATTTACTCCACCACCCCACCATACTTTGGCATTTTGCAGCTACTAAAAAAATATTAGCACCTTTTTTCTCCGTTTCTATGTTGGTACCTCAGAAGATGTTATGTTTTCTCTTGTTTTCTTCTTTTCTTATCAGGATTTTTGAAAATCAAATTGGTTTCTTAAAAAAAAAAATTGTCAAAAAAGTTTTTGCCAAGGAAACATTTGTGTGTATTGACATTAGCCTGAAGGACAGAGGTAGCTTTGAGGCTGTCGAGTAACCAGTAACCACCCAAATGCTGCTGGCTGTAAAGTAATTACAGTAAAACATAACTGGATTTCTCATAGAGTCTGAAACTGTGCCAATTTGCTTTGAGGGTGTGGCAGAGTAACCTGATAGTACAGCGTTCATGGCCACTACAGTACACCTTTAAAATCACACCTAATTATGTAGCAATGTACAGTTTTCATACTGTCCCAACTTTTTATGGTATGGGGTTGGATAGCATTTTAAAAAATATAAACATTATCCCAACCAATATATCCAATGCAACAGTCATAAACAAAATTGTAAAGAAAATGGCTGCTTTTCCCTGACAGTGTTAGAGCAATTGGCCTGCATAGTTCAAAAATAAAGGCAGACGTTACAGATCTTTTCCTTGCAATTTTTGTTTGCTTTCCTTAGTAGTTCACTGGGATAAGGAGCTGGATTACAATATGTACACCTGGGTTTGATTTCCCATCACTCTACCTCCCCGTATCCTTGGACAAGACACTTTATCTGCATTGTCTCAGTTCCCCCAGGTGTAAATTGGACCAGCCTTGCTTTGGAAGTAACATGTCAAACTGCTGTCCTGTCCAGTAATGTCCTAGACTCTTATTTGCCTCGTGTTACAGACAGTGCACAAGTGCATGCTGTTGACTTCAAAGTCTGATCTACTTAGAAGTCTGCTTGTTTTGGGTTTTTTGTTGTTGTTTTTGTGATATTAGTGCTGAACTGGTAACTTGAAAGTGGTGCCTGTGGCTAAATCGTGCCTGTTAACTGAACTACAATAAATAAAAGCTTTTTATTGCTAAGATAAATATTTGATTTAACCTTTATTTAACCAGGTCAGTCCCACTGAGATCGAGACCTCTTTTGCAAGGGAGACCTGGACAATTATAAAGTTTCCAATTCGCCTAACCTACATGTCTTCAAATGTAGGAGGAAACCAGAGCATCCAGAGGAAACCTACGCAAACACGGAAAGATCATGCAAACTCAAAACAGAAAGGCCAGGCCACAGGTGGGAACTGAACCCATGACCTTGCTGTGAGGCAACAGTGCTAAACAGAAAGGC